>NC_081425.1:106878417-107088572 GCF_949786415.1 Peromyscus eremicus | reverse complement strand
GGCACCAATGGAAGGAGGATAAATGGTGCTGTGGTGGTGCTGGTTACCACGTGGAAAGGTCATGGTCACGATGGAACCCAGTATCAGTATTCAGAGCTTTGTTTGGAGGAAGAGGGGGGAGGGGACCAGGTCTGGTGAGAGAGAAAGATGGTGGGGTGGGGGAAGAGGGGAGCAGAGCAGAGCAGGGAGCAGAGAGCAGAGAGCGAGCGTGGAGTCTGCATCCAGCTTTTAAGGAGCAGATTGTGTGACCACACCGCACTACAGAGTTGCCAACGCCCCTGATGATGTAAGACACAAGGCCCGAGCTGCACATGTGCAGGAGTGAGAGCAGGATCCTAACAGTCCCACTGCCTGTCCAACACAGTGGTGAGAGCAGAGAGCCCCGAGCTCAGGTGGGGCAGAGTTTTTATCATAGCAGAGGTTGGGGTGAGAGGATTTCCAGGGTCCAGGACCCTGATTGGCTGACAATTGTCTAGGGGTATCTGTAAAACAAAAAAATAGATGTATGCTAGACTCAAGGACATCTGGCCACCTTATCTAATGGTTGGAATGTTTGAGATGTCAGGTACTTCCTCATCCCTGGGTGGATCTCTGGGTGGCATCAGCTTAAGGCTTTTCCTGGATCTGGGTGTTGCCTGCCAGTAAACCTGTCACAGAAGCTGTATCTGGGCCCCTAAGCCTGTCATGGCTGCTGTGTGGTCAAGCTGTTTTGGGGCCCCTCCACACAAATAACAATCCTCCTGCCTCAGCTTCCTGGATTAAAGATGTGCTCTGTGATCTAGTTTTCAGTGACTCTTGGAGAAAATACATGCTAAAGAAATCAAGCATTAGGTAAGGAGGCAGAGGGGTGAAGAACTAAATGACAAGGTCCATCAGGCTAATTCTAAAATGGAGGACACACAGTTCCATTCTCCCAACAGATACCCAGTGCATGTATCTTAATTCTGGGAAATTTCCAAATTGTCAGTATTCCTTCAGTGAATGTTTCATATAATACAACTTAGAATTTTAGATGTTCGGAACAATAGCAAGTAAAATAGTGAGAAAAGGCATACTGTGGGTGTAGAAGGTGTAGACTGGCACTGTGGTTAAGGGTTTGGGTTTAAGTTCAATGTTCTTGGTGCTCAAACTTCAGATGCTAGGTATATGTCCAATGACATCATAGCCCCAGTGGCTAGGATCATGGGCTCCTATCTGTTTTCTCATGTGTCCCAGTCTTAGACAGTCAGGGCATTCTGATAAATATTAGCTGAGAGAGTGACATTCCTGCTATGGTGGAATGCTCAGAGCACTCCCTCCAGGACTGTCAAATGAAGGTTACTCTGATTCTACCCATAAGTTCCTGGCATTGCCTGAGAGGGAAAGGAGAAATAATGAACTCATCAGTGGAACGAGCCCTTTACTCTCAGGGAAGGGAAGCTGAGCTGTCCTTCCGGCTTCCCTGTCCTCCCCTCACCTTCCCAGAGGCTTAGCTCTGCTCACTTCTGCTTTCCTTCATGGCTGCCTGTGAAATCCCCTTGCCCCAATCTCTCCTGAACAGTACTGAGGATGATTAAGCCGGCCAGCTCCAGTTTGCGGCTGAGGAGATGGCTGAACTTTTCTTGTGGACAGCCCTACTTCCAATGTGAACACTAAGCCAGTTCATTGGCTCAGAGTACAGCACTGCACTGTAATTGGGGTGCTCAGACGCAGTCAGTCTAAGAGTTCTGTGCTGTGAATTCCAAGTTCACAAAAGCTAAGAGGAAGTGGAGTACTGGGCCCTGTGTCCTTCTCCTGGGGCTTCCTGTCTTGGGCCAGATCCTAACCATTTTAGCAAAACCTCTGCCTGATCTACTGCTCCTGGAGCCCATGAAGGACAAGGCTGCCTGCCCAGAAACTACAAAATATTAAAAGACAGAATCTGGTTTGGTTGCCTGGGTTCCTGGAGGCTCTGGCTGTGCCTACCAGCTTTAACCTGGGTTACCCACAGCTGAGGATACAGACAGGAAACCTCTCAAACAGGCATAGGAATCAAGATCACAGAGATGATCAGGAGGCTGGGATCAGAGCTGTGATTTATTAATTGCCTCCGAGGCATGAGGCTCATGCAGTGCTCTGTATCTGCCTGTGGTATACACAGTGATGAGCCACCTGGGGCCTCCTTCAAGCTGCCAATACAGCTGCCAGGATTCCTGCTGAAAGATGGCCTTCTGTCCAAGGCCATGCCCTTCCCTGAGTGAAGGACACCAGTGACTGATCAAGGTGTGTCTGTAAGAACTGGCCAATTTCAGCACAATTCAGGACTTCTCTGACAGAACATTTCAGCTCTCAGGCTCCCCTGAGGTCATCCTAGGCTGCCCCTGGCCTACAAAGCAGTCTGACTTCTACCTCTGTCCAATGTGCCCCTTTCTCTTTGGTAGATATTTTCCCAAACGCTGCCTTTTATCAACATCCTACATGTGAAACTCTGCCCTCCTCTGCTTCTGGAAGAACCCAGCCTGTGACAGGGATGATGGGATGATCTTCTCTTCCTTTAACCTCTGAGGAATGTCGAGGAAGAACTGAGAAGCAAGAAGAACAGGTAGGATTTGTGTATCTATAGACCCCAAATTGTGGCTAGCTGCAATGTGTAAAGAAGGCTATTTTTCTGCTATGGTGACTAAAATCACAGAGATAACTGGTTATTCTGAAACCACTGTTTTCTTTCTTTACAGGGCAGGAGTACTTCCCAAGTTCTCAGCTGTGTTTTGTGTTAGCACTCAGGCATCTGTCCTGGCAGGGACTAAAAGCATCATCCCCTGTGCTCAGTTGCTACCTTCCCTCAGTTCCCTTAAATGGCAGCCTTGCCCACCTCCCGTCTCTTTCTGCCCCACTGCTCTTGTCCCCAGGTACCTGTCTCTGCTCCCTTCTCTGCCTCGTCTCTCTCCTCTTCCAATAAACTTCCCATGTGAGCCCTGTTGTGTGGCTTGACTCCTTCCCATTGTTTTTAAATGATAACATTTTGGGTCCTGAAACTACTCTGAACTTTGAACTTTGACTACTACAATAATCCGGCTTTGTCATTCCTAGGCTCAGAGGGCTACCCACACACTAGGATCCATTTTGCATCTAGGTGGTGAGCTATTCCTTCCCTTTTGGATGTGTGGAGATCTTTTCTCAGTGTTGCTTGAGTGTCCTCAGCCAGAATGGGCAATCCAGGAGGGGGAAGCTAATGGCTTCCATGACTTTTGTCAAAAGTCACAACTGTCACTTTCTTCATATTCCGTTCACCATAAAAGATTTATTAGTCTTATCACTATGTGACAGGAGTGGTATTAAGCTCCAAATATTAAAAGAGAGAAAACCTTGTAAGCATATATTAAAGCTGCCACAGTCCTGATCTGGGGTGGTTTCAAAACTTTCTATGTAAATTTGGGAGAGCTTTTCCCCTCTCAGGACACTGAAGATTTGGGGGGAAGATACCAGTTGGATAACAGTTTGAGGAACCCCCTTATTACTTAAGCAGGGCTTCTTTAAACTTCCCAGATATTGCTTTAATAGGAATGCAATATCAAAGAACATCTACAGTTTTTGATTGTGCAGAGACCATTCCTTTTCTTCTAATTTCACCTCCAGAAAGCCACACTCGTGGCTGTTAGTTAGTGTGGAACTGGTGATTGCAATCTGCTTTCTTCATTTCCAGAGGTGAGTGTGAGAGCAAGGCTGACCAATGAGCACAATGTGTTACCCTGTCTGCAGTGATTGACACTGGGACCAGCATAGCAACATGTATGTTCAATGAAAGCCATTCCCAAAGCCTGTTAGTTGGGAGTTGTTTGCTTCAGAATGTTTGCTTCCATTGATTCTTGAGTTCCTCTGTCATACCAAGGTTGTTTGCTTAAGAGTGAAGTCATCACAGAGGGAAAATGGCACCAAGGGAGAAAAAGGTGCGAGAGAGAGAGCCTTTGGGGATGCATTGGTACTTGCACCTAGTAAATCAAGGGTGATTCTGATCACTTCTGTTCCTGGGTTTTAAAACTATCAGCTAATAAAATCCATGCTTTATGTCACTAAACTAGAAAGTCCTAATACACTGTTTTGCATTTAATATTTATTATATGCCAGGACTGATGTGAAGAATCAAAATGTTCCCATTTCTTTCTTAAAAGAACAACATTTTTGAGAAGTGTTATTATACTTTACAAGTGAGGCTTGGTGAGGATAAAAACCAGGCTCCATTATTCTCCGAATCTGTTGAGAAGCTGGGATCCTGATCACGTGGTTTGCACTAGGCTGTGAGGACCAAGCTTGGGTGGCCAGATGTCCACACAGTTGTCACTATGCTGCCTTGCCCAGGTTTATTAGAGGAATTCTTTACATCACTGAACCAATTAGTTAGGTGAGAATCATAATTCCTATCAGTTACTCCAAATACTTAACACTATTGAAAGCTTATGTGCATGTGTGCGCATCTTACAGATGAGCACACTGAGGGTTAAGACTGTTAGAGACAGAACACTGCTCTTCTATCAGCAGCACCAGGTTTTGATCCAGACAGGACCCAAACAGGAACACAGCACCAGTACGTTCAAATCGGCCAAGACAGAACAGTGAATGGACTATATGAGTATTTTATAAAAATGCCAGGGTCCAATTCAGGGTTTTTAAATATTTCCTCTCCTCTTTTAGGATTAACTAACTTGTTTCAATTTTACCCCAGATTTTTCAAGCTTGGTTTTTGTTATTCTTATTTTTTTATTTATTCTTTAACAATGTTTGCTCTCCACAAATTGACAGGAAGACAAGACCTACGTAATTCATTGAACAGAGAAGTCAAGTTGGTGCTTACCTAGAGCTTTGATTCCTACTGACCAGTGCTCATGGTACCAGAGGAGAAACGGAAACACCAACCCAACTACATCTGTGAGATATGCTAGTGCAATAATGGCTAGTGCAATAAATAAGTTCTGGGAGTAATCAGTGAATATCTGATTGGATTTAAAACCCATTCAGTGAGATAGAACCTATACCTAGAACCTATACCTGTCACTGCTTGAGTGGTCACAAACCTGAGCCTAAATAATCCTTGGGCCTAAAGGAATGTAGCAATAAGATGCCTAACAACATTCTGCTACACTCGAAGATAAGTGTCTTGCTTAGTCATCATCACAGAAGCTTCCTCCTACACTAGATGGGGACAAATACATAGACCCACAGTCTAAATGGAAACTCAGTCCTAAATGGGATGTCTCCCTCAAATACCTCCCCTCAGGTCTCAGGGAACTCTGTGGAAGAGGAGGTATATTACAGCCTGAGGGAATCAGGGCTCAAAGGGAATCCATGAAGTTGGAATACTATGACTTCTTTTTAATCTGAGAGGGTAAGGGAAAAGACACATACTCTCTTGATGGATTCTTTTAGACCTTTTTTTTTTAAAAAAAAAAATTCTTCTCTGATATTCTCTATTCTTTATTTTCCTGGTGATTTCTTTCTCTCATTCTTGATGTTTTTCTTCTAACTTTTTCTAACTCTGTCTTTATTCTTTCCCTTACAGCTTACATACCCCAACAAAATCTTTCAGGCAACATAAAAATTGCAATGTGGTTACATTCTATTTTTCAAGTGAATGATTATAATGAATACAAGTAAAAATACAGCATTTTCCCCATAGCCCTTACATGGTTAAACATTTTATGAATTACAGGTGAAAAAAAATCTCAAAATTTCACATACATTCCTACCCAAGCAAGTTATTATAGATTAACAGTGTAGGCAAGCAAGGTATTCTTTTACTGGCAGGCTGTGTTTTGTGGTTACAAAGAAAAGTCCAATCACTTTATTACTTCTCTTGAAAGACAATCTTATAAGGAATTTTAAAGGAATCACAAACCTAAATCTTTACATATGAAAAAGAGTCAGTCAGCTCTATTTTAAATCTTTAGGGTGCATACTCACTCATCAATAGTTTTTGTTTTCATTTTTTTATCAGGAGGTTGAGGACAAAAATGGGTACAAGGAATTAATCATCACCTTTGGTCATCAACCAATCCTAGCAAGTAAGGCACATCAGCTAATGATAATTAGGCTGCTTTGTTCTTGTTCCCTGACCTTATTGAGTTCCTCATTCAACTATGTGCCTTTCTAAAACTTTAGATTGTCTTCTAAGGTTTTTCACCTCAAAGATATTTGACAAAAACATCTTAGTCTAAATTTAAGTTATTTTCAAAGCCTTGTTTCAGCTATGATGTACTCTAAAATCTCTGAACACATCCCCCAAAATTAAGATAAAAAGAATTTAAGCTAGCTGGGCTACTGGTACTAAATTTTTTCTTAATCATTTACCTAAGCCATAGTCTATATTGCTCCTCAATAGAAACTCATGTGTTCTAGCTGTATGACACTTCCTTGTTTTATTTGTTATCATCAAAATTCTATTTGAACTAACATTATTATTATCAATTAGACAGCAGAGCTTAGGAAGAAATCATCTTCATAATAATCCACAAGTAGAAATGCCCAGTAGAATGGTAGAATGGGATATTTTCAAAACAAAGATGGCAATGGCAAACGTGTAAAGACACAGCAGAAGCAAAAGGCACTCTGGGGTATGTGGTCCCATGCCTTACCTGTCTGAGATTCACCCAGGGATTTGCCTCCTGATAGGCTGACACCCTGAGGTCAATTGCCACCTGCTGCTCCTCTGACATGGCTACCAGCAGAGGCAGAAGACTGTAAGAGCCAAAGAGGATGGAGGACACCAAGGAATCCAGGCCTTCTACAAACAAGAGGACTGATGAACATATGAACTCACAGAGCCTGAGGCAGCATGCACAGGGCCTGCACAGGTCTAAACCAGATGGGGTCCCAGTGCCGAGGGGAAATAGACACATGCTCCCATCCTTAACCAGTGGAATTTCACTGGTGTACAATGTTTAAGGCAGGCCCCATGCTCAGCAGTAGACGGCTAACACAAAATGAATTCAATGGTAATTTTGGAGGGTTTATTTTTGTCTCATAATGCTTTGCAAGGGCTTTTGTTTTTTGTTTTTATATTAACCTTACAGGTCTTCTGCTTATATATTATGGTTTCCATTTTTTGTTGTTGTTGTTTTTATGGGATTTCTCTGTGTGTGAATGTGTATTTCTCTGTGTCTTTATGTGTTTCTTGTGGTTTTTTTTCTTTGACTCTTTCTTTTTTGTTTGTTTGTTTGTTTGGTCTTATTCTGGTTTGTTTATTTTTAACTTTCATTTTTTTAAATGTCTGTTTGTTTTCTAATGAGAGAGAGAAATAAGGGTTATGAATTTGGGTGGGTATGGAGGTGGAGAGGATTTGGGAGGAGATGGGGAGAGGAACTGTAATCAGAATATGTTATATGAAAAAAATCTATTTTCATTTTTTTTTAAAAAAAGGGAAATTTCACAATGTACATAATACATTACCATCACATCTACTCTTCACCCAATTGCCTGTCTCCCACTCACCTGGGCTTCTCTTCAACACATCTCCTTCCCAGCCTCATGTTCTCTTCTTTTTTTATTTTTGGTAATATAGTGAATATCATATTCTCATGGATATCAGGTCATCCACTGGGACATAGGTAACCTACCGACATTCACTCCACCCAAAGAAAAGTAACTCTCCTTCCCTCAGCAGCCATCAACTGCCAATAGCTCCTCAGTTGGCTTGAGGTCTTCAGAGCCGCTTGCCCACTCCATACTGGACTTTTTAATTGACTTGACCTTGTACAGGTCTTGTGCAGGGAACAGTAGCTGCTGTGAGTGCCACAGCCAGGTCACATCCAAAGATAGTATTTCACAGCACTTCTCCCTATCCTCCAGCTCTTTATATTCTTCCTACTCCTTCTTTTGCAATGTTCCCTGACTTTTGAGGGAGAGGTTAATAATGCAGATAGGGAAATCAGTCACTCTTCTCAGCACTTTGAACAGAAATCTGTCTCTGTATTCATAACTGTCCACTGCACTAAGAAGCTTCTCTGCTAAGGATGAAAGTAATACAAATCTATGGCTATGGACATAAATATTTAAAAGGCAATTTGACAAAATGATCATTAATTAAAAAAATATAACAATATTTTATCCTCTAGGGTCTATGATTTCCTTAGCCACAAATTTTGTCTGTATTTACAGTACTAGACAAGACCAGAAGTGTCTCATGTGGGCTTCAAGTCCAATCAGGGGCCAGTTGCTTTCTCCCATGAGCAATCTTCCCAGTACTGCAGCAGAGGGCACATCTTGCCTCCCAGGCTAGTGAGTTTTATATTCAGTTCAATACTGATGTCTCTATATCCTGCAAGCAAAGTGTGTGGTGTCTTCAGCAATAGGGTCTTACCATGTAGTTTGGGTGGGCAACCAAGAACAATGCCAATAACCTGTGTTGTTTGGATGCCTCTGGGGATCCCGTGATCAATAATTCAGAGGGAATTAACCCATGCCTGGCACTGAGATTTTCATTTTATAATCCATGTTTTCTGAGGGTGGTTTTAAAATTGAGGCTTTTGGACTCTTTCCAGTGGCAAATAGATATTTGACTTTGACTAATCAATGAAAACAAGGGTTTGAGACTTCTTGAAAACTGAGGGCCAGAGAGAACAGACCTTGTCCTTGGGAATTTAGAGGCAGAAACTGAGCAGAGCTCTGTTGCCTGTCTAGCTTGTCTGTGGAGTCATCTTGGAGGATGGACTTGGAAAATTCCAGTGTTGATGATGCCCTGAGTATTAGTTCCCAAGTATCCTGAGTCTATATGACATTATTTAGTTAATTATCACTTTCAGTGTTAGCAAGCAGTGGCCTTTGTCAATAGATACACTTTGTGAGGTGGGAATCTGTCCTTTGATGAGCTGTGGGTGGTAGATACAGTGCAGATAGAGTCAGAATGCTTAGGCTTCCACCAGCAATAATTGACTCCTACATTGCCACCAGGCCTTAATTTTCTCATCCCTAGAACTTAGTAGGTAGCAAATTTTGGGGGTTTTCAAGTCTGCTTAATATGCTAGGACGTAATGGTTCTTTGTATGCTGAAGTGGTTCTAAATATAGTAGATGTTCCAGGATGGTTTTCTCATATACTATATCTTTTTAAACATATTTTATTTATTTTATGTAAATGGGGGCACATGTGTGCCTTGATGCCTATGGGAAAGTCAGAGGACAAGCTGTAGGAACTGATTCTCTCCTTCCAAATGTAGGTCCCAGGGTTTGACTTGGGTCATGAGGCTTGGCAGCAGGTGATATACACAGTGTTCCATATCTCTGCCCTATTCTACATCTTTAAATCAAGCCTTTCTCATTTAGAGTCTCACTACTGTTTTAACTATATGTACTTCTAAATGTTTTGGCCCAAAGTCTAAAAACTTAGAATAAATTTGGTGGTGGACAGAATGCCCCCCTCCCCAACAAAGATGTCTGCATGTTAATCCCTAAAATTCAACTGACCTTAACAAGGTCCTTAAACATAGAAGAAAAAGGCAGGACAGTCAATAACAGGAAAATACAGTGCAATAAAGATGTGATCAGTCATTGTTGGCTTTGAAGACAGAAGAAGGGACCACAGTCAATGAATGCTGCAACCTCTAGAAATGGAAAAGGCAAGGAAACATGCCCCTGCTCCTGTAGTCTCCAGAAAGGAGAGCAGACCTCCAAAGAAATGACTTTAGCCCAGTGAGACTGTTGATAGACTTCTGACTTCTAGAACTATGATACATTAGTTTCTTCAAGCTATTAAATTTGTAATGATTTATTAAAATAGCAAGAGTAAACTAATGTACTTGTATAATCAAAATAACCTACATGATATGTGCATGAGATTGTCAGGAAAGGTAGGTCCATCACTTATTAAAACTGAAACATTTACTTTTGTTTCTCTGAAAAGTTTAAGGTATGCTGTTCAATAATTCAAAATACAGGGTTTTATTCATGCACCTTTAAAATTTTTCCATTTATTTTAAAATATTTATTTATGCATGTATGTATATGAACTGTGTGCATGCTTAAAGCCCTTGGAGGCAAAAAGAGGGCTCCAGTGGTTGTAAGCTGCCATGTGGGTGCTGGGAACTGAACCCAGAAAGGCAAGCCATCACAATCAGAGTCACCTGCCCAGGCCTGGAGACATGTGATGTTGATATCTTCCTGGACTGATACACTGCACAGAGGGTATAGAAGTAATCTCTGCAAATGGAAAGGTAGTAAAAAAGTAAAAATAAAAATCCCCAATGTCACTTCTGGATTATGTCTCCAAAATTGTCCTAACTATTCTTGGTCTGCCTTTTTACATTTGTGGATAAATGACAAGGCTTCCAGTTGTTTGGAAATATGGTATTTCCCACCATTTTCTCTCTTAAAATATTTTTTGAGAGCCACTATAGCAAAATGGCAAAGGACCTACAATTTGAATGACATTGTCAAAAGTTGAACTTTGTTCCCAGTATCTATAAAGTGGTGATGTCAAACAAATTCCATGGCATCTTCTATTGGTCAGAGCCTGGCATACCCAACTTACATGAACAGAGGAGATATGTCACTGGGGGTGAACTTTGAGGTTTAAGAAGCTCAAGCCAGGCCCCATGGTTCACTGTCTCTTCTTGCTGCCTGTAGATGCAAAGAAATCATTTGGTGATCTCTCATTGGAAAAAACTTGACTAATGAGGATAGATCTTTGAAGACCTAAGAAGAGTAAAATGAATGAGGATAGAGAGATTTTTACAAGATGCCTCCCTTGTGGCAGATATTCCAGGGCTATTAACTGTTTTGCTACTATCTATTCCTAGTCTAAAGGAAATACACAAGAGAAGAGTCAAGGCCAGCAGCAAGCTGAGTGTTTTGCAAGCAGACAGGCACTGTGGGATAATCAGCAGGGACAGTCCTCCTCCCCCTGGCTGTTGCTTGACCTTCACAGTGCAGACGACTCAGGCCTCACAAGGCTTCTTCACTCTGCCTGTCTTTTCTGATATTGCAAACATTATGTTTGAAGAACACCCCACTAGGTGCTCACATTTAATAAGTAATCATTAAAATTATCTGTCGCACCAGTTGTTAGGTTTCTGGGGCTCATCATCATAAATATCATCATGCGGCTAAGAGTACTGAAGGAGTCTACCCATAGCTGATATAATTTATTGGGCAGAACTGGGGCATAGGAGTCACACAGACTTCAAACCCTGAGTCTACCACTTTCCAGATGTCTGTTTTCTTTGTCCATAGAAAGAAGATAACAATGCTTGCTTCCCAGAGATTTCTTTGGGATTAAATGTGATATTCAGTTGAGGAGTTTGAACAGTATCAGGCAGCCATAGTAGTTGTTATATACTATTATTGTGCTACTAGAATTTGATAATAATTCTACTATTGGCTACCTTATAAATTTTGACAGAATCCTAAACTAATTCTGAAGCTATTTTTCCTTTTGCACAAAGACGACAGTGAAGGCACTAGCTTACGGAGCTGGAGTGTCATATGAGACAGTGCTTACATGTTTTGAAGCAATGAGGATGCAAAATTTTCTATTTATGCAAAATAATCCAATGATTCTATTTCTCTCCCCTATCAGCCTGAGTGAGCGGATGGTACATAAAACAGGGTCTTAAGTGGTTCCTCCTGGCCTCAAATCTACTATATAGCTGAGGAAGAGCTTGAACTCCTGATTTTCCTGACTCCACCTCCAAAGTTCTAAGATTATAGGTGTACACCATTCTGGTCGTTTGAATAAAAAGTGATCCCCATAGGCTCATAAGGAGTGGCACTACTAAGAAGTGTGGTCTTGTTGGAGTAGATGTGTCCTTGTTAGAGGAAGTGTATCACTAGAGGTGGGCTTTGAGGTTTCAGAAGCTCAAGCAAGGCCAGTAGTTCACTATCTCTTCCTGCTGCCTGCAGATACCGATGTAGAACTCTCAGCTACCTCTCCAGAACTATGTCTGCCTTTATGCTGCCACACTTCCTGGCATGATGCTAATGGACTAAACTCTGAAACTGTAAGACAACCCCAATGAAATGTTTTTCTTTATAAGAGTTGCTGTGGTCATGGTGTCTCTTCACAGCAGTAAAACCCAAACTAAGACAACCACCACCATGGCTTGTTTATGTAGTGCTGAGAACCAAACCCATAGCCTTTTGCATGCTAGGCAGGTACTCTACCACTGAGTCATATCCCCAGCTCTCCAGAGAACATTCAGAACTCTGATGAAGCCCCAGTGGAAGAACACTAGTGTGAGAAGGTAGGTCTGTGCCCTGTGGCAGTTCAGCCAAACATAGACCAAAAGCAGCCCTTCCTAGGGACTTAACTCTAGCCTTACTTGATCACAGTCCTACCATCAGCTCTATCAGAGGACCTAAGAGAAGCCATGCTTCCCCATGTCTTCATTACAGGACCACTGGCTAGGGCCTCAACCATGTATCCTGAAGCGATCTGCTTCCTATACTTTTTGAGAGATATGTCCACCTGTGCCTTGGAAGGAAGCCCACTGACATCATATCCTGAAGCTGTCTTGTGATCTCACCACAGTGATGCTCTAATACCAACCCAGAGTCAGTTGTCATATACAGACATTGTAGGAAATATACCTGTCCATGCTGTCAATCTTGGGCCTGCTAACTTTGGTCCCGGTTGTGGGCCCTGAAGCATCCCTGTGACACAGTTCCATTTTTACTCTCAGTCACGCCAAACAGAAACTGGAATAAAACATCTTGGTATCAAGTTCACCAACCTCAGTTCCCTGAATTTTACCCAGCTGTGAACTCTGATATGGCCCTGCTTTCTCAGGGTCCAAGAGCAAGTTCTGTTCCGTAGGGATCTAGTAGGATCATGTCTCCAACAATAGCCTGCTAACTATAGATCCAGTAACAGCCACATGACCTTCCTCCTTTTAACTGTAGTCCAAAAGACAATACTGTCAGACTGAAGACATGGAAGAAGAACACATTTACTTGTCAAAACAATACTATCAAGACAGGAAGACATGTTTACATCTTCAAATGCAAGGCTACATAGAGTGTGAAGGAGAAGGTGAGCATGACATCCCCAAGAAGACTTATAAAGCTCCCCATAGATATCTTTTTTAAAAGCCTAATAAACAATTCAAAATACTTGTTTTGGTGTTTTTGTTTGTTTTTCTGAGATGGGGGTCTCACTGTGTAGCTCTGGCTGACCTGGAAGTTGTTATGTAGACCAGGCTGACCTCTAATTTATACGAATTCACCTGCCTCTGCCTCACAAATGCTGGGATCAGCAGTGTGCATCACTCTGATCAGTTCAAAAATGCTTCTTTTCAGAAGTTAATCTAGGTATAAGAGAACAGAGATAAAACTGACCCCATAAAAAGTAATGATAGAATTAATTAGTAAAGTTGTAAAATATAAAGTGTTCCATTGGAACTCCTGTTCCCCCTTGCACAAGCTTGGATACCCCATCTGCCCTACTTCCCCCAAATGCCACCTGTGCTGAGAAAACTCTGAACAAAGGAATGGCACCAAGTGCCCACCCAGGGACCTAGCTTGTGATCACAATTGGGCATAGTCCCAGCTCCAGGCTGACACATCATTACCCCTAACCTAAGGTCTATAAAACCTCCCTGCTTTAGCCTGGGTGCACAACTTCTCTGGCCCCATTCTTTAGAACTGGTCAATCCACCCAGGAGCCATGCCTAATAAACCTGCATTTATCTGTTTTTAATCTAGTTTGATCTGGCCTTTTGCGTTAGTAGAAACATATCGCAAAGTTAACATACAAAGATAAGTTTTGTTTCATATACTGAAAACCAACTTGTTGCACGAATCCTAATTGGTCTTAATAAAAACTCAGAGCCAGATATCAGGGTGAAAGTTGAAAGATCAGAGAAGCAGAGCAAGCCCCTCTTAACTTTTCAGCCTACAAGAGCCTGAAAAGACCTGAGTTCCTGTCTCCTCCTGCCTTATATTCCCTTCTCTGCCCAGCCATATCACTTCCTGTTTCAATCTTCCTAGTGCTGGAATTAAAGGTGTGTGATCCCAAGTGCTGGAGTTAAAGGTGAGTGCTAACGCTGCCTGGTTCTATTTCTATTTTAGACTGGATTAATCTCATGTAGCCCAGCGTGGCCTTGAACTCACAGAGATCCAGACAGATCTCTGCCTGTGCCTCCCGAGTGCTATCACTGCCTGACCTTTATGGCTAACTCTGTGGCTAGCTCTGTCCTCTGATCTTCAGGCAAGCTTTCATTTCTTAGATTACAAGCAATATATCATCACACCAACTCCCCCTGCCCTCATTTTTTAAATAAATAACTTTTAAAAGCAATTCCATTTAAATTATCATCACAAAGGGAAAAAAGACTTACTTAAATTAAATCAATTTAATCAAGTAAGTAAGATACCTAGACATTAAAAGACTAGAAAGCATTGATGAAAAAAGACATAAATACATGGAAAGAAATCCCATATTCAGCTGTCAGTACCGTCAGGATGCCACGTACACAGAACTCTGCAGAGTCAATGCAATCTGCATAAAATTCCATTTTTTTCATAGAAATAAAAAAATCATAAAATTTTTGTGGAACTAACTCTGAACAGACAAATAAACTTGAAGAATACAGATGAAGGCCTTATAGTCCTTCATTTAAAACTATCTTATGAAGTTATAGTAATCAAAACACTATCTAGTAGCATGTCCATTGTTTTTGTTGTTTTTAAGGTCACATTAGACCAATGGATAAAATAGACCAGAAATAAATCTACACATATATCTTCAATTCATCCTTGATGAAGATACCAAGAAAGCATAATATACAGTCTCTTCAGTGAAGGCTAGCAGGAAAACTGGATATCCACATGCAAACAAATGAGAATGGGCTCATTTTAATTTAGCTGAAAATCGATTGATAACTTAAATGGAAAACCTGAAAACACAAAATTATGAGGGAAAACACATAGAGAAGTCCTGATACTAATCTTGATGATTTTTTTGAAAAGAGCAACCAAATTTATAAACTAACGAGATTACATCAAATTAAAAACTTGCTGTATACTAAACAAAATGGTACCTGTAAAGCAGTAAAACAGCCACGTGGAGAACTACCTGTATTCCCATATTCACTCACAGTAGGCAAGGCATGGTCACAGTCGCCACCCAAGCATGGTAGAAGGACTAAAGAAAATGTTACACACACACACACACACACACACACACACACACACACACACACACAGCAAATATATATGGAATATGTATATTAGTTCTAGTATGGCGATGAATTCATACCCGGTGTATGGCAGCTTCCTCCAAACTGAAACACTTCCTCAATGAGGGAGTGGGACACTCAGGAGACTTAGGGGGTAAACCAAATATCACACATCTGGGAGAACAGAAATCTACAAGTTTCAGGAGGGCCCCTCCAGAGCAGTATATAAATAGGAGTGAATGCCTGCTTGGAGAGGAGACTGACCTGGAAACAGAAAAAGGGGATTCTCTGACTGTGGAGAGCCCACAAGCTGCCCTGGGGCTGCCCCTCCCATGAGTCATCACCCGTTGGGGGGGGGAGCTTTTCCATGGTGGGTGGTTTGTCTGTAATACAGATGCTTTTCAGTCATCCCTACACCTGGCAAGTGACCCCTCACCATATTTCTGTTCCTAATTCCAATTAAAAACTCTTAAATAACAGGTTTCTGATAGTCATCCAGGGGATTGCCGGATTCATTCTCTGGCAGGGACAAAGAATTTAACATCAAGGAAAAACAGAAGACGGTGCTGAGGAGAAAGAGAAAGAAACAGCTTTATCCCCCCAGGATGGGAGAGGCCTACCGATTCTGTAGGTCTCCTGTGCCTTCTGGTTTTCCTCACAGTGTCTTCTGAGAACCAGGAGCCACAGTCAGTCCCAGGGAGGCAGCTTTCACTTCCCTTGTCGACCAGTGTCCTCTAACTCTCCTCCAGTTGAGCGTTGTTGCATCCACGGCTTCAGTCTGCTGTGGGTTCCCTTTCTGCAGTGAGGAGCCATATTGCATTTTTTTTTTTTTCAGGAAAAGTCTGTCATACAGCAGTGTGTAATAGCAAAACACCACTTTGTACACACTAAATATTTACAGTTTTTATTTGTCAATCATTTCCTGATTAAAACTATGGGGAAACCCAGTTGGTTACAAAATTTCTCCAAGACTTCATGCTAATGGATTTGACTTTCCCCAAAGAGTACTTACTCACAGTTTGCCAGATGTGTTTATCATATTTATGTATTGGGTATTTTTTAAAATTCTGCCTTTCATGTGTTTCAGCTTGTCTGTTTTTCCTTGTGCAGCAGATCTATGTGCTATACTCAGAAGCTTCCTAATTATCTTTGAAGCCATGAAAGTATTTGGGTTTTTTTTTTTTTTGGTTTGGTTTGTTTTTTTGTTTGTTTGTTTTGTTGGTGGTGGTTTGGTTTTTTTTTTTTTCCCCCTCTTTTCCAGAAGCTCTTCCTGTTTGTGGACACTGAAAGGAGCGGAAAGAAGTGTGAATTGCCTTTTATAGAGACTTGTGTAACTGGCAATTTGGACATCTGAGACAGTGGTTGTCTGTTTCTCTGGGAGACAAAGAGCAGGGTTCTGAGGAAGGAGATGGATTGTTCTCTCTCTCTCTCTTGAAAACTATAAAAATCAAACAAACAAACAAAAATCCTCAAAGGTTCTGAGTGTGAATATGGTTTGGCCCCATGGAATCTTGTGAGAAACTGCACAGGTGCATGGCTTCCCTCAAGCTTGAGATTTATAACATTCCTTGTACTCAACATCAAGGTAGGGGTCATATGAAGAATAATAACAGAGATTCTTATCCTCGACATCTCTATAATTTTAAGAACCAGTGAGAAATGCTATAAAACAGGAGCACAATGTTAACTAAACTACTTAAATATTCAGGGTTAGCTGTATTTTAATTGATGTGAATATTTGTCTGTTTATAAGTCAGTTGAATTTATCAATCTATTATCTGGCCTTCCAGCTTTAAGGTCATTATGTGAAAGCAACATCCTCCTTTTGAACATCTGAGCATCTCATGGGATACAGAAATGGAACTCCACTTTGGATCAAGCAATCTTGCATTAAATGAAGTATCTACCTCCTAACTGTCGGATACAGAGTAGGCAAATGGAGTCATGGCCAGTGACTAAGTAGGGCAGTCATTTCCTCCGGCATAAAACTCCCCAGAAGCACTCGGTACAGCTGAAGAATTAAAGCTATCTGCTTTGGGAGATAGTGGCAGCCACATGGTGCTGTGTTACTATTCTGACCCGCCCCTTGAAAACCCACCCCTTGAAAACCCACCCCTTGAAAACCCACCTCATGGGGCCACCCTGCATCCTGAAAAACTCCTCCCCTTCCTCTCTCTCTACATTCCCAGGAGGGGTATACACCTCTGCTTTCTCTCTCTTCTCTTTCTTCCTTGTCTCCCTCTTTCCTATCTTTCTCTTCATCTCCTATTATAGCAAACGCTCCACGTGGATGCAGTGCGCCTGAGTGTAAATGACTTTCCACACACAGCCGCCCCTGCTGCATCTGCTCAGCATGTTTCCCTCACTCATGGGATATCCTGGCCTGGCCAGCTGGGGGTTCCCACTAGTGCAAATTCATGACAGGCTGGAACAGGGAAATATTCTGAAAGTCAGCATAAGACACCATTGTACCTAGGGGTTTATAAAGCCTGCCTCCATGGTCCTTCATAAGATGAAACTGAAATGAAGGGGTCTCTGACTGAAGATCCCAGGGGAAGATCGAGAGCTGGAAAGGAAAACAGAAGCCTAAGTAGAAAGCTCTTTCTACAACAAGACCCACAGTTTCCTATTACTGCCTGACCCAGAGTTCCACCAGCAGGCTTATATCTGCTTAGTATCAGCACTGACACTAGCCCCAGGCTTCAGACTGGAGGGATCTTCACTTGGGGAAACTGGATGGCCCCGGACAAAGAGACTATGAATGCCTAGCTGCCTATGAAATCTAAAATCAGACTACCAGACGACAAGTCCCATCCTTGCACACAAACTTCCAATGACTTCTTGAGCACCAATAAAACAATGGAAGTTAAGGATCACCAAGTATTTAAGGGAAGCTATAAATTTGTGTGTGTATGAAAAATAGAGGAGAGAGAGAGAGAGAGGGAGGGAGGGAGAGAGAGAGAGAGAGAGAGAGAGAGAGAGAGAGAGAGAGAATAGAGAATGCAAAGAGTAGAAGAAAACTTAAATGAAGCTTAAAAATATTTTCAAATAGTTTGTAATAGAAGCAAGAGGTACCTACAAAAACAATTCTAATAAATAAAAAGTATAGTATGAAAAACAACAGATTAGCATATATCTGCTTCCTGTCATGATAAGCTGACTCATTGCAGGCATAGAAGAAATGAGACCAGCTGACCTTGGCTGATACTTCCAACTGGGAATCAAATAAACTCTTTCAAGTTGCTTCTCCTGGTTTTGGGGTTGCAGTATTAGAAAGCTGAGTAACATAGAGGAAATATTATGTCAGGAACTGAGGTTCAATTGAATTGGGAGAATCTGAGAAATAGCATAATACACACACACACACACACACACACACACACACACACACACACACGTGAGAGTTATTAAAACAAAAGAAGGTGTGAAGGGACCCACACACTGCAGGGTGCTCTCCTTTGGACCCTGGATTAGGCACAGATCACACTCAAAACACTAATTTCAAGCACAAAGAGATCCTTTATCAAGCAAGCAAACAGAAAAGGCAGCTGAATCTGAATCTGAAACAACTGTGAATGGCTTTGCAGGAGTGATTTTTAAAGGGAAAAAGGGGAGGTCCATACCAGGAGAAAGTGGGATGAGTTGGTTGGTTCTAATTGGTAATCTTAGGGTAGCCAAATGGAGAATAAGGATTGCTGGACCTTGGGGTTTTGAAAGCTGGACCTTGGTGTTCAGCCTCAGGAATGAGTCAGGCATAAGGAAGTGGCCAAATAAGGGAACGGACCTTGGTAGCTAGGTTTAAGATTGTGGAAGTGACTAAACAGAGGAGTCTAGTGATTTAGCAAGGATGAGAGAAATGGGGAGGGCAGGACCTGCCGAGACCATGTTCACCAGGCTTGGGCCTGCAGAGTCCTTCTGGGAGTGTCTGTGGTACTTTTGATGATGGTCTCTAGACGTGTCTAGCTCATTTTCGTGGTCAGGTTTGTGCCTGTAGCTCAGGTAACAATCTCTCAGGATTCGGTCACAGGAGGTAACAGTCAGTGACTATGCTTCTTGGGGCTGCAACGACAAATTACCAAGAACTGGAGGCTTAAAGCAACGACAACTTACTTTGTCACCGTTCAGGAGGCCATCAAGATTGGCTCCATCAGGCAGCTCGGAGGGAGAAAACGTTCTGTAGCATGCTCCTCACTGTGGGACTGTTGGCAGTCCTTAGCCATCAACAGAGACCACACTCCAACCTCCATGTCCTCTGGCACGTCCTCTGCCCCAGCATCTCCGTGCCCTCACCTTCTTCTTTGTTTAAATATGTTTTTAGTTGAAATGGAATGGCATCGCTTTCCTCCTTCTTTTGCCTCCCTCTGATCCCTCCCGTGCCATGACTCCAATTGATTGCCTTTTTATCTTTAATACTGTTGCATTCATATACCTATATGTGCATGTAAAGGTATGCATAAATGTATAAACACAGCCTGCTGAATCTGTTTTTGCTGTATGTGTATATGGCTTGAGAGATGATCACTCTGCACTGGACAACCAATAATGAGGTTAATCCCAAAGGAAGGCTAATTTCCCTTTTCCCAACAGTCATTAGTTACCCATAGTTCTTTGTCCAGGGGTAGGACCCCACAAGCTTTTGCCCTTCCACATTAACATACCCATAGATATTGTCATTGTTCCAGTCTTATTTAGGCAGCCATTTCTAGGGAAGGCTGTTTCACCCAGACATCCTTGTATTCTGGCTCCTATCATCTTCTTCCCTCTTCTCCACAATGTTCCTTGAACCATAGATGCAGGAAATATGATGGTGATGTGCACACTGGGACTGGGCTTCCTACAATCTGTTTATTTCTGCATGTGTCCAGTCGGGCTTTTTTGCAATGGTCTCCATTTGCTGTAAAGAGAGCAATCTTTGATAAAGGGTAGTATAGCTATCCTTATCTATGGGTATAGGATAAGATTTAGAATGTCATAAGGAATTACGCTGGTCTAGCAAAGTGGCAGTAGTGGATTCTTTTCTGATGTCCATGAACCTCACTAGCCCAGGCAGCTGGCTAGGTTTCCAGTACTAGTAATGATTTCCCTTCTGTTTGGTAAGCCTTCAGTACAATTAGATAACTTCAATGTATGGGCCTACAAAAGATTCTCTTAAGTGAAGTAACAGACCCAGAAAGACAAACACTGTGCGTATTCTTTCTCATCTGTAGTTCCTAGCTCCAAATTCTCAGATGTAAGTATACTTGTAGTAACCACAGGAACCAAGAAAGTATAAAGAGAACATAGATAGAGCGGGAGGGACTTGGGCTTGAGAAAGGAATAGCAAGACATAGGTAATATGAATTGGGAACTAGAAAAACGGGCAAGGGGCTACAACTGTGGAGGAGAGAGCAAAGCCAATACACGTAGAGAAAGAGGGATGAGGGAAAAATAATACAAGGTTATTTGATAAAGCCCTAAGGAATCCTAATTTTATATTTACCTAAAATTAGAAATGATACTTATAAGCATACACACACATACACACAAACACACACACACACACACACACACACACACACACACACACACACACACACACCTTAAAAGAAAGTAAGCTACTTGTGCTGACATTTTTCCCTATTATAATCATAGACTAATGAAAAATCCAGTACCAAACTTGAGAATCCTCGTGACGAATGGCTGGCCAGGGTAATCCAAGTAGTGCCCAAAACAATACAGACTATTGGTGCATCCCTAGCTTGCCTCTCAGGGTTAGGGGTGGGATCCCATTGCTGAAGACACTGCATGCATAGCACACAAGATGGATTACTGGAGCTGTCCCTGACCTGGAAGCCTCTTTCCTGCACTCTGGCTTTCATGGTACCACAAATACTATTCAATGTGTCAAGGGAGGGAAGGAATTAGAGTCCTACCCAGTGTCAGTATCCATGAACCACAAGAATGACCAGCATGGCAAGACGTCTGTAAAGGTGCAATAAGTGGCACTCATGTGTTGGTGGTACTTTTTCTTTCTTTTTTAAATAAGAACACTAGTGATTGAATATAGAGCTCTTCTTCAATCCAGATGGATCTCATTTTTATCCTTAACTGCATCTATCTGCAAAGACCCCATTATCAAACAAGATCATGTTTTGAGGAAGCATCATTTAACACAGTCCATTAGCTGAAGCTCAGGTGGTGAGGTCAGTGAAATATCAGCATCTTCCCCAAAAACAATCCCAGAACAATATCAGGAAATTGTCCGAGTCTCAAAAACACACTAAGTCTCCAGATTTAAAGAACTCACTTAGCCTGCATCAAGGTACAGGCGCATGGATGAAGACTGTTGTATATTGTTCTGCAACGGTGAAAGACCAGTGATAAAAGAAAAAGCATGGCATCCTCTAAACTGGATGAGGAAACACCCCATACATACACTAAACACATGTGTCACAAATGCAGACACACGCATGCATAAATAATACACTCATACACATGTGCATGCATATACACACCACAAAGAAACATTTGCACACACAGGTACATACATAGACATATACACATGCAACACACATATACACGTATATGCACACACAACACACAGAAACATACACATACAACACACACATATATGCAGATATACACATGCAGCACATACATATACACATACACATAAAACACACATGCAATACACATACACATGCACACATATACAAATACACAGAGGCAGAGAGAGAGAGAGAGAGAGAGAGAGAGAGAGCATCAGAATGACAGAAGGTGTTTCACTGACAACACTAAAGCCAAGACAGGATGAAATGACACCTTCGAAACTCCAAGGGAAATCATTTTCAACCTGCAATTTTCTGCCTCCTAAACTACTAGTCAAGTATGAGAATAGAAAAAATTTTCACTTTCATATTTCAAAACAATTGCTTCAGTGAGTCATTTCCTTTGTTCCAATAAGATTGAAGAGTGGACTACAGTGGAGTAGTGGAGCCCAGAATGGGCTCAGGTCGGGTTAAGGGATTCTCCAGAGTGCCAGGTAAGGAAGAGAAAGCCCAGGGCTCCTCGCACAGAGATGGCAGTCCAGGTTAGAACCAGGCAATGATTCCAGGAGAATTGTCTGTGGAATATTCTGAGGGTTAGTAAACAGATTAGTTGGCAAAGCCTTGCAAACATGAGGACCAAGTTCAACTCCTAGAATTCATTAAAAAAAATATCCAGGGATGATGATGGCACGGTGGTGAGGATTGTAATCCCAATGCCGGGAGGTGAAAACCGGCAGGTCCACGGGGCTCACTGCTCAGTCAGCCTATCACAGAGACAGTGCCTCAAAACAAACAACAACAACAACAACAAAAGATAAGGAATGAAACCTGAGGTCATCTCTGTCCCCACACCCTCACTACATGCATACATAACATTGAAACCGAGAGACTAAGAAGTTGAGAATTGAGAAAAACCCATGTTGAAAAGCATTTTGGAAGTTATCTGGAGATACAGAAAGGTTCATTTATTTCTGAGCAGCCAAAATGAAATCAGTCAAAATGCCAGGTAAAACAAAACTAGCATAAGAAATTAAACAGAATGGTGGCACCTCATTTGATGGAGCGGAGAAATATTTACATAGTCATAATAATGAAAGCACGAGGTGTAGTTAATCAAAAGCTGCAATTTAATTACATAGAAGGCGGCAGAGGTAAAGGAAATGTAACATAACCGAACCAAAACTTCAACTCTGTAAAGAATTTGGTGGATAATATCTAAATCTGAGAAATCAAGAGAAAATAGTTCAGAAAAACTTTATTTTTTCTTTTCACTCCTTTTCTTTTAGAAATATAGGGTAGTGTGGAGAATTAAGTCCTGAGTGAATGTGTGTTGTTGATATGAAGCACCCATGTCAAGGCGACAGCCTCAGACCTATGAGAACAGGGCAAAGCCTTCCTCCAGAGGGATAACAAAGCCTTCCACGGTCCATGTGCTGAGGTTGGAAGTGTGTGTAGAAAGTAGATTTCTCCCCACCAGATAGTTATGGCCTGGAGACTGATCCCCTACAGAGACTGCCTTAACCTGCCTCCTTGATCCAGCCGGCCATAGCAACAGGGCTTCCTTGTTCAGCTCTGTATAATAAACATGCTGAGGTGCCAGCTTTTTAGAACATATGTCTGTCTGTCTGTCTGTCTGTCTGTCTGTCATTTCTTCCAATCTTTACCACCCAGGGAGCTCAGTCCCTTGAAGTTGGGTGAAGACTTGGTAGAGTAATAAGCTGAAACTTCAGCTAAAGGCCTAAAACCGGGGCAACTGAGGACTCTAGAACAGAGTGAGTGTGTCTCAGGGCGCTGAGGGATCTTGGGGTGCTGAGATATCTTTGGGTGCTGAGTGTGTCTCGGGGTGCTTAGTGTGTCTTGGGGTGCGGGGCAGCTTCAGTTTCTTTCCCTGACTAATTACCTGAAGAATATCCCTTTATTTAATATCTTGGATACGGAAGAGTACACACTATCGCAATGACAGATGTGGGTCCCAGTGATGTAATGATTCTGATGACTCACTAGTACTTCGTGTCCAGTGTAGAGCGTCATCACTGTGTGATCCAAGGCCTCATTACAGAAGGAAGTTAGCCATGTCCAGGTGTCCTCCTTAGGCACCACCATCTTCCAGCATGTTCCAGTCGCACCAAACTGCCTCCAGGTAGTAAAACCTTCTGTTCTGCCATCCCCTCCTGTTCCCATGCTACCCCGCTTCCCATGCACCGCTGCTCTGTTGTCTTTCAAACATGGATAATTCTTACTTTTTGAGACTCAACTGTACCCACTCTCTGCCTTCTGTCATTTGGTAGTTTGGCTTGAATAGTCTTCAAATGCACAGCTCAGTATTAGCTCTGAAAGCATTACACGTGGCTCTATAAATCTGCCTCTGTATGTTCCTTTGGTTAGGAGGCTACGTCTTTAAAGACCAGAACTTCATGGACACCATCCTCCTTCAGTGACAGCAACTTGAGGCCCTTCAGCTGCTGTTCCTGCTGATTACTCTGCAAACGCCTCTAGCAATCATGAAGTTGCTCAATCGATGTGTACTGGTGTCTTGGTTATTGCTGCATAAAAGCAGCATAAAAGCAAAACAAAACAAACACAAAAAAAAGCCTAAATCACTTAATGTCTTGAGACTCTGAGAGCCAAGCATGATAATCAGGTTCAGCTTGCAGTGCCTTTACGTGGGGCTGGCTGCAGTCACAGTTGTGGTTGCACTGTGTAGAGGTTTCAGCAGAAGCTGGAACATCTAAGGTGGTCCCATTGCAGTGTCAGGTACATTACTAAGATGTTAGAAAAATGTAAGCTGGTCAGGTGACTCCATTCGTCTATGAGATCCCGCCTCACTATGCATCAACTAAGGTCCTGTCCATGAAAGCTAGATCCCAAGGGGACAGAAACACAACCTGCTAATTTTCTTAAGACTTGTGTTCGGAACATACCATATCAGCTGTGTCATATTCTACTGAGCAGCTCACTGGACTCCACCTCTTGTGGGAGTAGTGACAGGTACATTCAAAGATGGGAGACAATTGTTGGCATCTGTCTTGCCAAACAAGCTACATTTGATAAAGCACTCATTTTGGTAGCTAATTAGATCATTGTTACACTGAAATAAAATAGTTTTTATTTGATTATCATTGAGTCGAGATGCGATTAAGAGATACCTTATTGTGCATTTTTGTTTCAAAGATAAAAGACTGGATGAATCAATGTGGACATATGAATAACCACATCCAAGTGTGAAGCTTATGTATGGTCCACAAACGGTAAGGTGCTTGTGCAGAAAGCCAAAGAAGGAAGCCAGGCATGGAAGCCCACACGACTCAGCTAGCATCAGGAGGCAGGGACAAGACTAGCTGAAGCTCAAGAGCAGTCTAGGCTACTTAGCAAGACACTGTCTGGAGTCAAAACAACAAACAAACAAACAGCTAATAACCGCTGTGAGAGAAGGAAAGCCCAAGGTGCTTCGCTGACAGCAGAAACATCAGAGGAGGAGTCACCGGGATGGGCTATCTGAGACTGCTGGCTGATTTTAACCCAAATGATATCAAGTTTGAAACCATCTATTATACATAGTCATTCTCATTTGGAACAGTCTTTCACATGATAATGTTTAAGAGAATATGGGGCAGAATAATGAATAGATATACCTGCATTTTAGATGTGCCCGTCACACTAATTAAAATACATGAAAGCCATGGCTTTTGAATTACTTCCCATCATTGCTGTAGTCAGTGGAGTTAGCTTTATTACCCACTATAATTCCTCAGGTATAATAAATCTTCATAAAGCTTGAAAACAGCATCTAACGATGAAATTCCAGCCGTGGGCTTTCCTGTCTAATCTTTGCTTGGAGAGGGATGGAGAAATGAAGCTTGATTGCTCATTATCTGCGAAGACAAACAATGGAAGTATCATCAGTCTACATAGAACTCACGTTTTTTCTGCCTTTGAGTATCATGTTCTCATATTCCAAAGTGTCTTTATAGCTTAGAGGAGTCAGAGCATCCACTGAGCCTCAGGAGAGCTAGAGACCTGCTGTGGAACCGGCCCAGTTCGGTTCCACCCCTTGAGCTGCTAAGCTGCAGGTCACTCTCCTGAGTTCCCTCCCAGCACCTTGCTCTCTTCAGTTACACAAAAGAAACCAGCTCAGTCACTCCCTCTCTCACAGACAGGAGAAAGACAATGAAAGCACTCCCCAAACTATAAATCTCTAAGCAGATGGGAGGAAAGAAATTGATGAAACCATAAAAGAGACAGCAGAAGCCATAAAGAATCAAAGGTAGGTCTAGACATTCATTTATTTAGTCATTTAATATTTATTGAGTGTCTTGTGTATATTAGGCACTGTGCTAAGAACTGGAGATTAATGGTGAACAAGATAGATGACCATTTTCCCCCTGCAGTGGGGAAATACATAAGTGAACAACTGATGTCCCTGTAAACACTGTAGAAGGAAAGAGCAAAATGGTATCTATGAGAGAAACAGAGAGAGATGACTTGGGGACCCTTCCTGTTATATGGAACTAAGTCTGCAGAGGAGGATGGACTGACAGCAGCAGACAAAGGAATAGACATGCAGAAGGTCCTACGCAGAAAGCAACAAGAAGATGGTTGTGAAAGTTAGATTCGCAGAATTCACATTGAAAAATACAGGCATGGAGCTTTTAATCCTCTCATGTCACCACTTGGAGGCAGAGGCAGGCCGATCTCTTGGAGTTTAAGTCTAATATGGTCCACATAGTGAGCTCCACAACAGTCAGGACTACAGGCATGGTAGACTGTGCTTTTCATCTCAGTCCTGGGGAGACAGAGACTGGAGGGTCTATGGGTTTCCTAGCCAGCCAGCCTAGCCTACTCAGGCAAAGCCTAAGCCAATAAGAAACCTAGTCTCAAAAAACTGAGGTGGACAACACATCTGGAGTAACAAAATCTAAGGCTGTCCTGTACGCCTCCATGCATGTGCCTTCCACACCACTACCACAAACAAACAAAAAATCATGAAAAGAGAAAGATGCCACAGTGATACAGGGCAGTGAGGCAGAACCAAGAGCAGAAGCAGAGCGGCTTACACTGAATGTAGTTGTCATTTGGAGGTGGATACTGTGAAATTTCCTCACAGAAGAATTACATCAGGGAAAGAGAGAAGGGGACTCCGACATTTCTTGCTTGAGCAGCTAAAAGGGTGACTTTCCTGCTAACAGAATTGCGTAGCTGAGGCAGGTTTGTAAGGGGAATAAAAACACACTCTTGTGGAATTCTGCCTTTGAGCTCTACATGGTGCTATTAAGAAAACAGCTAGCTAGAGAATCTAAGTATGGACGAGAGAAATAACCAAGCACTGGCTGTGTAGAATGATGCCACTGTCTGCTGATATAGACTGCATGAGGGCCATCCACCCATGCTGCTGCACTGCCATGTTGTGATTGCTAGAAGGTGGGTGACTTCTCAGGTCATGATCAAACCTTTTTAGTTCTCTCCAACACAGCCCTAAGTTTCTCATTCTATATACCAGAGAGGAGGGCACACTTTCTAGAGAAATTTGAGGTTGTGTAGCATATTGAAATGGCAAATGGTAGAGCTTTCTTTGCCTTCCCTCCCCCCACCCTGCTGTAAAGGTCAAGGGTAGGCGCTACCAGACATGCAGCTTGAAGGCAGAGGCAAGCTGTATAGGTGTCCAGTGATTTGTCTTGCTAAATTACATGTTGAGTAAAGTTCTGCATTTCTCTGTGACTGACTCTGGTGGTCATCCAAATTCTCCTCTCTAACCTTATTTTATGATTGAACTGAGGACAATTGATCTGAATTAAAACACTTTCTAGCTTCCTGTAGTTACTTTTTTTTCTGCCCCAGGTAACACTGGGACTACCCTTCATTTCATAAAGTTGGGAACTGAAGGACCATGCTTTGTCCTTGAGAAAGCTGCCATAGGAGCCCCTGACAGTTTAAAACTAAGCTGCACTACTTACAAGCCCTGTGTCCTTGACCTTGTTCTGTGATATCTCTAGGCCTTAATTTTCTCATTTGTGAAATGGTGCTAAGTACTTTGTTCCAGGGAAGTGAAAACGTGTCATCTGAACGCAATGCTAGATACCATGTTAAGAGTCTGCAGCTATGATTATAGTTACTATCATTACATAGAGCCAAAGTTCTGATTTGATTTGGGCCAGCATATCCTGGGACCTCTAATGAGGAGTACAAAAGCACCAGGTTAACAGCCATCTACAAATAATGGGAAAGTGAATTATTGTGGTCATGGGAGCGTGGCTGACCTGAGCAAGCACAGCCAGTCCATACAAAGGCTTTGAAATTTTCTTCCAATGAGATGTGCTTCTAAAAATTGTCTACTCCCAAGAAGGCATTAGCATCTTGATGATGATACTTTTCCCTAAGGCCTTAGACATTGTATTGTCCACTTTTGCCAAGTTACCCTGGTGACCACAGCTATCAAGAGATAAGGATGTAGCTGCAAAGAGAAAGAAAGAAGAGCCAGTCCTTGTGGCTGTAGGAAGAAGCCATAGCAGGCAGCTAGCTCTTTAGAGATTATTGCATGTTACATTTAGAGACAGGCAAATAATGCAGTTTAAACCATTTGGATTTAGGGTTGGGCTTGGTGGTGCTAGATTTGAACCCAGAGCCTCATTATAGAAGTAGGAACTCTATAACTGAGCTACATCCTTAAAACAACTACTTCAATTTTTAATCATACCTTATTTTTGTCTAGTGATTTTCCACTCATGTTCTTTTATTCATACAAGATCCTCAATTATTCTAAAAGTATTTAACATCTGCTTCATTCCTGACCCCACACCTCACCACAGACCTGCTGTGAGACAGCTAGTGAGAGTAGATTTGGGAAATGCATTCTCAAGGAAGTTATATCATTTGTTTCAAGTGTCAGGCTTTCCCAGAGCCACTGTTCACTGTCTGTATGATCTCTAAACATTTTGGGAATTGAAGAAAAAAAGACTATGCAAAACCCTTGGAATTTAAATTTATGTTTTGTTTTGTTTTGTTTTCACTGTTAATCAACAATTGAAAGTCCCATGATTGTAATGACTGTCTATATATTTTAATTTTGCTGAAGCACAAGTCTGAATTGCCACAAGACTGCCTCATGGAGGTATATATACCATGCATCTGAGATTAGAACTGTTCACTAGTGCTTTACAAGTGTATTGTTATAAGATTTTACCATGTTACCATGGTAACAAAAATGATATGCCAGCATGATTCCTCATCTTCATTTTTTAGTAAGAGTTCCTTGGGTTTGCTTTGGGTTCAATGCCCTTCCCATAAAATGATGTCTCAGTAGGAGGAGAGGTTATTACAAAGCTTAGCTCCCTTTGGGAAGTGTCTGGGTGTCCCACTCAAGTTCAGTTAGCTTCTCCAAGAAATTCTCATCTTGAAATGAGAGGTGTATCCACTGAAAATGGTGAGGGAACACTTAACTCATATGGAAGTTTTGAAAATATTTGCCATTCATTCCCATGGCTGGCAGAGACAGTCGCTAAACTTTTTCTATAATAATCCCAACACTAGATATTTAGGCTTGGAGGAGCATGGACTCCTTGCCTCAGCTGCTTTCCTGCTGCTATAAGGGCAGTGGTCACGTGCACACAGGCTCACTGCAGGGTTGCCTGTGTTCCAGAGGATTAGGGGAAGCAAGATTTGCCTTTGGGTTAGAGTTTACAAAACTGCAGATTTACAGATCCAGACGTATTTTGTTCCCTCTCTTTACCAATATTTTCAACTTTTCTTGTTATTCTAAGCCTTCTGCTTCCAAAGTAAGTCTCTTCCTATGTGTACCATTGTCACCATCCACTTCTGTTGACTGCCACCAAAGAGCTCTTACTGATCATGACCTTCTTGGCTCTTAAGTGAATCAAGCTGAGTGCCTACATGTACCAATGCATCTTCTTTATGACACCCATTAGAGTATAAAAGAATAGATGAGAAGCTTTAAATCAATTTATGTTGATTTATTTTATTTTATGTGTATGTATGTACGCCACATGCATACATGGTGCCAAGGAAGTCATAAGGTGGTGTCAGATCCCCTGAAACTGGAGTTACAGACAGTTGTGAGACACCGTGTGGACACTGAGAATTGAACCTGGGTCCTCTGCCAAAGCAACAAGTGCTTTGATAAAATGGTGTCTTAAGAAAAGTTTCTGTAGCTGGTGATAAGCACAAAAACAAAGTGACACCCGACAAAAGTAATGGTGCTTTGGCAGATGTTTAGGATAAGTTAGAACATGGAATGTGGAAGTTGGCTGCGGCTCAGTTCTATAATTTACATTTGTCCTTTGCAATGAAGTTAGAAACAGTGAGTTTATAACCTGTCTAAGGAAGCATTCCAATTTTTTAAGTGATCAAGAGATTTATTTTTAAAATATTTTCAAGTGTTTAAAATGTAGAAATGATGTTTACTTATAGTGTACTTTAATCCAAGAAGTCGTAAGCCTTACATGTTGGAAATCTCTAGCTCCAGTCTATGCCAAACTTTCCCGCTGGCCACCAGCATCCTTGAGGGTCTCAGTCTCCCGACTGACAGATTCCACCACGAGCAATGCTTGTCCTTTCTGTCTTCTACCACTCTAAGAGAAAGAGCAGCCCATTTAGACGGAGCAGATAAATCCATGACTTCCCAGCCTGGCACTAGGGCACTGTCTGTGCTCTTCAGTAATGGTGTGTCTGAGGCAAGGATATTACCCTCCCCCAAGTAAACACAGACAATCAAACATGGCCAGTGCAGCAGAGAACAGATGGCTCTCAAGATTCTCTGGTGTTGCTAACCAGAGGGACACAATGGCACTAACCTTGTCTGCAGCAGTCTAAGAACCCATTCTCTGATCAGTGGTGTCCCTGAGACTAAAGCTGACATCCCTAGGAGAATCATTTTTTAGGAGCCACAAGGATCTAAGAGCACCACAGTGAGATCATTGTTTCAACTCTAAGGAGAAAGTCTCAACCGAGTACCAATTAATTTGGACCCTCCTGTACTTGCAAATTTCCCTTGGGATAGACACTGCAAGCCTCAGGTTTCAGAGCTTCAGCAGGGAATAGAGTTTGTGCAACCTTCACAACATTGCTTAGGTTCTGTTTTGTGCTTCTTTGAAATGATTAGAGTTTTCATTTCCAGGCACACAGAGTCTTTTTAAATGAATGTATTTGAGCTGTAGACATGGCTCAGCAGGTGAAGTGCTTGCCAGGCCAGCATCAGGACCTGAGTTGGGACTCCAGATCCTTCGTAAGCCAGACAGTGTAATTCCAGGGCTTCCCGTGTACAGGAGAATCCCCAGAAGACCCTAGTGGACTAGCTAGTCTGGCATAAACAGCAGAAAAACAAGGGACTGTTTCAAGTAAGGTAGAATGTGAAGACTGATAGCTGATGCTATCCTCACCTTCATACGCACACTGTTGGTGTGTGCATGTGAGCAAGCACACACACACACACACACACACACACACACACACAAATGCACATGCATCACACATAAGATTTTTTTTTAATATGTCAAAGTTTAAAAGCATTAATTTAAAGGAAAATTTAATGAAGCTCCCTCACAATGATTCTCTTAAGTAGGCTCTATTTTATTTGACAAATGAGGCAGGCTTTACTTGCAAGATTAATTTATTCCAGGTTGTACAACTAGAAGACGAGAAGGACTGTGTTCGGGAACACAAATTTCTACTATATGTGAAGCCTTGGAAAGAGCGGCCTTCACCATGAGCTGGCCAGATGTGTTTCCAAATAATTGATCTGGGGGAAAGTCTACTGAAGATAAACTCTCTTCAAACAATACAGATTAGCCGGTTGAGGTCTTTATGATTTAACTCTGGCCATTGCCACTGTGTGAGATGCCAGGTGTTGCACAAACACTATATTTGACAGATGCAGAATACCACAAAGAAGAATTGTTTTCTTCCTTGTCTAAAGAGAAACCTGAGATCTATTTGTCCAATAATGTCACAAGGTACAGAACAGAAATCCAAACCAATCTCTAGCTGCTCCCATACCTTCTGTGCCTCCCCAATCCAACACCCTGTGTTATACAAGGCTGTGATGTCCCACTATAAGAAGCATTTTGTACACCCCAACCCTTGCACTTAAAACCAGAAATAAGTTGAACATGCTTGTTCAAGAAAATTCCATCATATTCCAGCCACGTTGCTCACAACCTCGATTTCCCATAGCCAAATTAACCAGTATTTGGAATTGAAGTCATACACCAAATGCCAGTGCAGAGAGTTGAAAATTACAGCTTGGCCAGTCTGGTAGCAGAAAGACTACTGTAAGACACACAGATAACAAGCGGCAGGCTGTGGATGGAGGGCCATGACACTGAATAATTGAAGGCAGTGGAAGGAGAGCAGGGGGCCAAGTCTGCATGGCTATTTGTGAAACTGAGAAATGGAATATTGATGTTTGGTTCCAGCACCAAGAGCTCTCTGGTTAATTACATTCCTGGGAGAAGTCAGAGAAAAATATGATACTTACATTTTTCAGAGAACACAATAATTTTCAATCATTTGCTGGGAAATTGGTTAACTCTCTAGCTCACTTTCTTTCTGTAAGACCTGCGAGAACATTTTATTGACTAGAACATTGAAATCTGTAGCTTTTGCATCTCCTGCTTTTATTGCAAATTTGTTGAACACTTGCTTTTCCTGGCATGCATCCTTTTTGTAAATCATGGTAGACAAACAAACCTAGAGATAATTAGATCCAGTTGGAAAACTACTAGAATAATACCCATCCTCTTTCTGACCAGCTCTACCTTACAAAGCCTACTTTTTTTTTGAGACAGTGTTTTTGTTTTTGTATTTGTTTTTGTTTGTTTGTTTGTTTGTTTGGTTGGTTGGTTTTTTTCCTGGCTGTCCTGGAATTCACTCTGTAGACCAGGCTGACTTCAAGCTCACAGAAATCCGCCTGCCTCTGCCTCCCAATTGCTGGGATTAGAGGCGTGCGTCACCACCACCCAGCAGTGTACTTACTTTTTAATCACTTATTTTTGCTAATACGTCTATTTCCAATGCTTGCTATGATGCCGTAGGCACCAGTGGCAAAGCAATTGAGGCCACGGAGAATGCAGAGTTGTCCATGATGTAATGTGCTTACCAGAGAGGCCCACATTTCATTTAGTAACTTGTAAGGTACACAGCATGCTGGAGGAGTAAGATATGGGCACAGCAGAGAGAGGAGAAGGTTGGCAGAAGGATACAGAAAGGCACAAGATGCCCTCATGCATGATGTAGCAGGGGAGCAAGAGTACGCTGCTTGAAAAGGTGACATGTTTGATGGTACCACCTGATCCCAGCTGACTGGGCCCCACTCGTTTCTCCCCTCACAATTCATCTTCCAAAGGCCATTTGGCAGCAGCTTTCAGCCCCATTGGCTCAATTGCCTTTTTCTTCACTGGGACAACTGACTTGAAAGACATGCTTAGGAGAAGGTTTATTTCCGTTCATAGCTCTAGTTCATTGTGGTGGGAGAAAGCCAGTCACGTTGACCCTCTCTGGATCCTCGTCTCTGTTTCCCTCTGTCCTTCTGTTTCTTTCTCTGTTGTGGTTTCCTTTTGCCCCATATGCCACACCCCCTTCCCTCTTCCATCTTTCAGCCACCTTTGTTTGCCTCTGCGTGTTCACAGCATCTAAGAAACCAGCTCAGATGACTGACTACTCCCCTCAGTCTCTCAGATTTTAAGATTCATAGAAAGGGAATTGTATTGGTTCAGCTTGGGCCCCACAAACCCCATGCTCTAGTTAACTGCAGTAGGAAACAGAATCACACCGTATTTATATGCCTTAGAGGGCTGGGGCATTGTCCCATGGGAAGGAATTGAGCATTTCTCTAAGAATGCACATATCTCTGACTTGAACATGAGCTAAAACATGTCTGTTTCCTCCAAGGACAAGGATTAGTCAACATTATAGGAGAAATTAATGTTCTTTACACTAAAGTTGATTGAACAAAAAAGCTTAACAAAAGATACTATGTGGAAATATCATACTTCATGCTAATCAAGACTTTGAAATTCAGGCCATTTTGTAAGTTTGTGTATGCAAGTCAACAGCTTCCTGACATCACTAGGGAGAAGAGACTGTGGCTACCTCCTGCATCTATCAAGAACTCCAATCAGCACTTGAACTTTAAGCATGGGCTCTAGGCCTCTTCCCAAAGGAGAGCCTTGACAGCATGTAAACCAAAATCTACAGGCAAAACCTTGTGTTGGGATGAGGAGACCACAAATCAGTGATTTTATCTGAAAATGACCAAATTCCTTAATCCACATGAAGTTGTAATTTTGCTTAGATTCATTTAGTTTGGTGGTAAGTCTAAAAATAAAAATGGAAACAGAAACCATTAAAATGATATTTTGTTTCAGTGTTGATGAGGAAGAGTGTGATATACTTTAAGGTATTTTTTTAACTTTGAATTTTAAGATAATCATAATGTATATGTAGTTGTAAGAAATATCATTATCAAGAGGTTCACTGTAGCCTTTTCCCAGTTTACCTCAGTGGTAGCATCTTGCTCATCCACATGTAACACTGTAAGAAGTAAATCACTGTTGTCTATTCAGTATGAGGTTTGCTCAGAGCTCATCAGTGACTCTCAGATAAGTAGGAGGCACTAAACCCCTGTCTTCCCTAGCTGGCATCTGGCATCTGCTTGCCTGGTGTTTTTTATTTTATCAGGGTTAAAAAATGACAGACAGTCTGCTACAGGAGTAAGCATATTTATCAGGAAAGCCCCAGGAAAATGAGGAATTTGGGGTGTGGACTACACTAGACAAGTGGAAAGATTGTACCTCTCAGCCAGTGAGGAATTCAGAGGTAAGGAAATTTACTTAGGAATGAATATAACACCCACTGTTAGGGCCAAATTGGTTAGTAGGTATTCTTGCTCTTTTCTCTTAGCTGATGCCTAACTAGCAAGGTAGAAAAATAACCTGTTTTGTTTTCACTACTCTGAGTCTTCCCTGGGAAGATGGACCTAAATTGTATAAAAAAGCAGTCTGAGCAAGCCATGAGGAGCAAGCCAGTAGCCAGCATTCCTGCCTTCAGAATCTTGAGTTCTTTGCCCTGACTTCCCTGAATGATGGAGTTGCAAGTGGCAAGCTGAAATAAGCCTTTCCTCCCAAGTTGCCTTTGGTCATGGTGTTTATCACAGCAATAGAAAACAAAAGGAGATGCCTGCCTTATTCAGGGGAGTGATATCACCAAAACCCATGCTAGGTAGACTTTTTTTCTTATACATGTATACATATGATAAAATTTAATTCATGAATTAGACACAATAAGAGATATAATAAAATGTAATGAGAACAATATGTCGTAGAATATTATTTTAAGATGTGTTACATTTGTTTATGCTGTGGAACATTTGTTTAATTATGCAAAGATGTGTTGCATTCTTTTATGTTGCATTTGTTTAACTCTGTGAAGCTGTATTACTTTGCCTGTCTAAAATATCTGATGGTCTAATAAAGAGCTGAATGACCAATGGCAAGGCAGGAAAAAAAAAAGGTCAGGTGGGGTTGGTGGACAGAGAGAATAAATAGAAGGAGAAATCTGGAAAGAAGAAAAAGAAAGAGCAATAGAACAAGAAGAAAAGAAGGGGCCAGCCACCCAGCCACACAGCCAGACATAGAATAAGAAGGAAAGAAAAGATATACAGAAGTAAGAGAAAGGAAAAGCCCAGAGGCAGAAAGAAGATGGGATAATTTAAAGTTAAGAAAAGCTGGCAAGAAACAAGCCAGGCTAAGGCTGGTCATTTATAATTAAGAATAAGCCTCTGTATGTGATTTATTTGGGATCTAGGTGATGGGCCCTCCAAAAGAGCCTAAAGAGCAAAAGAGCAGAAAAAAATAACCCACAATAATAATAGAAGTTACAGAATTGCATCTTTTTCTTATGATACTTATCTATCATCTCCCTGTGTTATCACTGAAGATATTGCTTCACAGCTTCTCTGTGGTAGCTCCAATTTGCCACTGTCACCACCCTTGAGCTTTGGTCTCATTATTAAGAGAAGCTGGGCTTACTAGAACACAAACACATATATGATGAGAACAGGTCTGATAACTGAGACAATGAAGGAACTAATGGGCAGGCAGCATGTTATGGGTAGAACAAGGAATGATCATGTCCTGGACACAATATTTTATAATGCTACTTGGAATGGCCCATAATTTAAAACTTACAAATTGTTTATTGCTGGAAGCTTTCATTTACTATTTTGAATCCTTATGAGATTTCATGTAACAGAAACTTTTGAAAAACTAGCAAGGCCTGGTAGTGTACCACTCAAGAGGTTGAAGCAGAAGGATCAAGAATTTGAGGTTAGACTAGATTATATAGTAAGACCCCCATCTCAGTCCCTGAAAAGTGAAACTAAGAATAAGGAGGACCATGGTACTATTATAGAACATTACATTTCAAGATGTTATTTATGCGTTTATTTGAATACATTTTCTTCAAGAAAGTTTTTAACAAGAATTTATTGTGACTTTTTATCTCTCTTAAGAATTGTTAGGTGCCATGTACTCAATATGATGTGTGCTATTCTTCAAAACAGTCCAAGTATTCTTAGAGAGGAATAGAGTGCACTAGCTTGGAGCTGAAACATGATTCTGATTGTCAAAGCTTCTCAAAGCCTATGAATAGACAAGAGTCAACGATTATCTTTCAAGCAAACCATCCATGTTGTAGAGCAGTGGTTCTCAACCTTCCTAATGCTGTGACCCTGTAATACAGTTCCTCATGTTGTGGTGACCCCAACCATAAAATTATTTTCATTGCTACTTCATAACTGTAATTTTGCTACTGTTATGAATCACGATGTAAATATCTGACACTCAAGGTATCTGATATGCGACCCCTGTGGGGTAGGGGGTGACCCACAAGTTAAGAACCACTGTCACAGACTGTAGCAGGCTTTTTCTTTTGTGTCACCAACCAGCTCCCAAATCATGACACAGAGACTCATTATTAGTTATGAATGCATGGCCTTATCTTATGCTTGTTTCTTGCCAGCTCTTATAACTTCTATTAACCTGTTTCTCTTCATCTACTTTTTGCCTCGAGGTTTTTTACCTATCTTTCATTCTGTATGTTTTACTCCATGTCTGATTGGCTGGCCCCAGGCATCTCCCTCTTTCTCCCTTGTTCTCTCCTCTTCTCCTGTTCTCTTCCTATTCTTTCTGCCAGCCAGCTTGACCTAGCCTTTTACTGCCTAGCTATTGGCTGTTCAGCTTTTCATTAGACCAATCAGGTGCCTTAGGCAGGCAAGGTGAAACAGCAACACTTCTTTATATAATTAAATAAATGCAGCATAAACAAATGTAATACACCTTTGCCCAGTAAAAGTAATATTCCTTAACAATAAAGGGTAGCCAGAGTCTCCTGTCCTTTCCCCTGTGGCACCTTTAGAGTCTGATTTCTCTGCTGGATGTTCCTAGAGTCTCCACCAGCTGTTATCCTAAAGGCTATCTTTTAGGACATGGCCATGCTACCCCAAAGGCCCATGTGAGAATCATGAACTAACACAGCATTGATTGACAAGTACATCTTTAGATAGAGGCTTCCAGTAGAATGCAAGATGCTGCTAAAGAGGAAATGGGGATCTTGGCCATTGCTCTGACAATGTAACATCTCACCAAGTAAAGCAAGAAAACCCTCCCCTGGATATTCTCTCTACCCTGGGATGTAAGTGTGCAGCTAACTGTTTCCTCTGGTTTGGAAATGACCATAACAAGAGCAGCAGTGGTGACCCCCATGAGATGCTCCTGAGATCACATCTATTACCACTCCCCCATGGAGGGAGAGAAGAGGACTTATGGTACTCATGGTACCTCACAAGGCCTTCACAAGAGCCTTGGGATGTGGGGCATACATGGGCTGCAAAGAGGGTGCAGAAAGAAATTTAGAAAAATAGAGCTTAAGCTTTAAGCTGTTTACGCAGAGAGTGGATACAAATGGTACCAGAGGAAGTTAGTTTAAGCTGTTTATGCAGAGAATAGATACAAAGGATGGCTAAGAGGAAGTTAGCTTGGCTTGTTTGTATGGAGATTAAAGACAAATAGTGAGAAAGGAAGTTAGCTCAAGTTATTTATGCTAAAAACAGGAGATGATGTCAGGGCATAAACAACTTGTAAATAGGGTGATCTTTAAAATGATTGGTTGGTTCCTTCACCCCCTCCTGGGGTTTTGAGGTTTTCTGGTATAAAAGAGGCTTACTGCCCATCAATAAAGGAGTTCTTGCTTGACTTGACTCCCCGCTGCGGCTGATTGTCTCCGGGTAAGAGGGAGGCTGGGGAGTGGGCGAATGGCACGCACTTGCCTTTCCTCGGTTCCAGGCCACCTCTTCACAGGTGACCTAAGTTCCCGGTGGGGCAGGTCCCCACATTGGGAGACCATGTCCCTCCCTGAGATTACATGAGAGGTTGACTTCCCAGTGATGTAGCTGTCTTAAGTCATTTGGAGACCTCCCCAGTGGTATGGCTGCCTATGAGTTACATCCTATGAGAAACATCAATAAACTCATTGGCTGGCCAAACTGGTCCTCAGTGGAGTCCCTTTTATGTTCTGCTGGTGCCCTCTCTCTGCAGACTGAATGAACACTTATTTTTGTCATTGAGCTGTGTTGTATTTTGAGAGGCTCTTGCTATGTAGGACTAGCTATCCTGGTACTCACTATGCAGCCTAGCCTGTCCTTGAACTCATATCTTCCCTTCTGCCTTATCCTCCGTGTGCTTAGAATACAGACATGAGCTATCACATAAGGCTAGGACAGACATTTCCTTACATTTCTACAGGCAGTTCTGCAGGATAAGAGGTCTGCTCATCTCTAGAACTAGTCCCTCCTCTACCAGCCATATGACTAGGCAGACTACCTCACCTGTTTATGTCTCTGTGGTTTTAATTTGAAAGTAAAATCCATGACAACAATCACAGCATCATAGTGAGAGAAATTTTCATGAACAAAATTGTTTCCTACTAGCTATTTCAAGCATGTATTTCCTATCAAGTTTGGATCTTAGGTTAGCTGGACAGTCTAGCATAAAATACAAACTATTTGGTACATGCAGAATTCGCTTCTGAAAGTGCCAAGGAATAACTGGGGGAGAAAATTCATCTTCCCAAGCATCCGACATTACAGAATGTGCACCTGCTGAGTCTGGAGCCTGCCACTGAAATGATAATATGCAGAATGAGAAAACAACCACTACAGCCACCGAACAATATCTGCTGGGTCCCCGGCCCCAGCCACATCCCCACAGCAGACTATCCCAAGAGTAGCCATTGGGCTGTGGCTGCATTGCCTCACACACAGACACCTCTGCCTGGCACATTACTGAACAGGAAGGACAACAAGGACACTCGGCTGCTACAGAGAACACCAAGCAGCTACAATTGTCTCCTCTATGCATCACCCCACTCGGGAGTGACTTCTGTCACTGCTCTTCCCTTGCACAGGAAGAAGCAGCATTAGGGGCACACTTCCTTTAATCCTGGGGAGAACAGGCCGCCGCCGGGAGTTAAGTGAGCCCTACGGCACAGCTGATTGCCATGTTAGCTGCACGGAGCCTGGAAACCCATGTCACTAAAGCTAGCTGACAGTGCCTACGTGAAATGTCGAGTAGTTCTCTGTACAAAGGGCTAGGTCAGTCATTTAATTTGTGCTAATTCAAGGGAAGAGTTTATCGAAGAGACATCTGAGCTGAGTGCTGTCCAGATGGGTGGAGGGGTGGGGTGGAGAGGGGAGGGTCTGTGTCCTGATGGGAGGCCTGCAGGGGAGCAACAACATGGGGCAAAGGCTTGAGGGCACAAGTGCAGGACACACCTGCAGAAGCAGAACACACTAGGGAGTAGCGGGCCAGCTGCTCCTCCTGCAGTTCTCCTAGGACCAGTAGCTTCCAAAATTTGTTTCATGGACCACAGGCCTCAAAATGGTGGCTCTTTGGCAGATCTGGCCAATCGGCCTTTTATTTGTGCTACTCGGGCTTCTTTCGTTCGCAAAACTGAATTCATGATCAGAACTTAAGACGTGATATTTTCTTCCAAATATTACAATTTTCAGCTTTTCTTGAAAAATCTAAAATATATGGTCATGCTAATTAACTTTCCAACTTGGCAATGGTGTCTGGGGCGGAAACACTGCTGCCATTTTAGAGTGTTTCCATAGTTCCTATCTGTTTCCCGGTCATGCTCTGGGCACTTCTTTGATTTACATCACCTCTCCATTTCCTGTGGGGACAAGGGTTGGTGGCACCAGCTGTGGGCAATGTGGAGTAATTTAAAAGAACTTACTGCATACTTAGAGCCTGCACCTCCACTAGAGGCGAGGAACTTGATTAATACTATGTTATTTCTGGAATAGTCATAACCTAGTCCACTAATAAGGCAGCCCCTTACCATGTGTGGTTATTTAAAATGAGATTAAGTTGAATTGAGGTTTGGTGCCTTGACACATCAGCCTCATTTAAGTATGCACTGACCATTGGCCATCATAGTGGCCAGGGCAGCTTAAGAAACTTTCCCCTTTATGGTCAATTCTGATGGGCAGACAGACACACAAGAAACAGTAAGGGGACATATAACAAGGCACTCTGTGATTACCTCAGGTGGCGCTAGAGAACCAGAAAGGAGGGAAAGTCCCACAGGACACAGTGAGGAAGGAGGTGGCCAAGGACTGGCAGGATTCACAGGAGGGGCAAGTACGAGGAATGATGCACTGGGAGTGCTGTGACTCAAAACTACAGAACAAGTGACTAGTGATAGCATAAACAAGTGTTTACGTTTCTCATACAAGAAGAAACCTGACATTAGCTGTGGGACTCAGTGGCACCAGGTCTCTGACACTCTTGTGGCCTTTCGTAGGTTGTTCAAGGTAGAGCCCCTGTGTCTTCAATCACAGAAAGCAAGAAAGGACAGAGGTAGTCTTCCATTTATGTCCAGGGGCTTCTAATACAAGCAATTCAAGACAGAAGCAAACCTTGCCAGTTTAGTGATGTCATTGGCAGTCAATTGTGTGGGAGCTGGGGTGAGAGTTCAGGGTGATGGTAACCATTGACTACCATCATTGCTGTCAACTAAGGGTGCTAAGCTTTTAAAAAAATCATAGTATATGAGCCTTCCCATGTATCACCAGTTTATATTTAATGCCTCTTTAGGGGTGTCCTGTAACCCATGGCTTGAGGAGGCCTGTAAGGTCATCTTCTCACATTACATTCACAAACCTTTATTTTGTAAATATATTCAGATACAGTTAATCAATGTATAACAAAAATTAAATAAGAAAAATGTCAGCATTGATATCTTTCCTCAAAGTTTTGCTAACATGCATGTATGAAAACACGAGTATACATTACCTCATAGTAAGCCCACAACTGGGAACATAGTGAGCTATTCCCAAGAATGAGCATTCATGAGAGGCTGCAGCCCATTCCCCAGTGCATGGCATTAATTTGTAGAGCTGGAATCTTTGTCAGCTGCCTCAAGGAAGCTCTCTGATCCCTGTTATATACTCATCCCTTGTTCCTCAGCAAATGGGTGCAGAAGTGTTCAATGTCAATCATTTCTGACCACAATTATTTCATCTGTAAGAATCCTTTTATTTGACTATGCATTCTAATTTGTAAACATTTAGTACCATATCATCCAATTTTATGAAGTATTCTATAGCCAAATAATATGTACATTTGGCTACAAATAAGAGGTGTAAGTAAAGTTTGTGAAGAGCTTTGGCATACATGTGCATAAGAGGAATAAGTCATTCCTCTCCTAACACAGCATAATGGTCCCTACACCTGACCATGGACCTCACCAAAGCAGCTGCTAAATACTAACTCAAAGATTATAGAGAAAAATCTAACAGATGCACATCTGCAAAGGAAAAAACTCAACAACAACAACAGAACCAGGAACATCACAGTCCCCCTGTGACATGTGCAAGATTGGGTTTATAATTCGCAGGTATATTCTTGTTACATGTTATAATTGTACTGAAATGAGTCAAGTAGTCAAGGCCTTTACTGTCTTGAAAAGGAGAATGAGCTAGTGAAAGTTCTTTCTTGGTGATATACAATAAACACTTATTAATACAGTATGTTTGGGATTTGTTATCAAAAGGCACAATGTACAATGCAGGTTTTCATTAAACTCTATTGAAAGAACACCTGGAAATTGGACTGCAATCATCTCAACAACCAAGAAACACTTTGTGATACAGCACCATATTTTCTGGGTTTGTGGGTCCCTTCAGCTGTCCTCTAAGCCACAAACATACCTAATGTCTTAAAAATATTTATTTTTGCTCCAATAATGTTTATCATTAAGACTGTGTCCTAGTGACAATATTAATATTTCAGTTCAATTCCTTCATTGACTGCAACGATAATGTCACAAAATGGGAAATAACCAGAGTGTATACTGTGGGAAACTGTTTTCAAAGGTGACTGTGTATACACACAAAGGTTTTTCAGACATTCCAATAACATTGTGACAGCTATGTAGTTTCTAGGGACAATGCTGCACAAGCTGGCACAGAGGCTCATGAGCACTTTAATGCACAGGGGTGAGTAACACTGCCAGACTGGCAAGATACAGAAAAGGCACCTACAAGAGGAACGTTGATTCCGTTTTTTGTGTGTGGGATAGAGAGTCATGAAACAGAGAGAAATGCAAGGATAGAGAGGCATGAAACAGAGAGAAAATCTAATGGGGTTAAAGAAAACACAGCAAGCAGTGAGGAACAGGAAGGTCAGAAGTGGAGTAGAGACTACCCTGCCACTCCTCACGCTGCCTCGTCCACACCCCAGAAAGTTCTCAGCTCATAGTCTCAACCTTCACTGCACCTTGGCTCATCTTAAAAAAAAAAAATTGATATTGTGGTCTTATCAATCCAAGTCAATTACAACCTTTGGGAGTGAGGACTCAAACATCAGCTTTGTTTCATTTTGATTTGGTCTGACTTCTAGTTGTTGCTTTATTTTCTGCTTCCTAGATAGTACCACTTTGGAGCCAAGTTTGAGAATCTTATTAAAGATGGTAGCTCAAGCTTTGCATAGCACAAGCAATTAGGTTATAGAGTGAGGATTTCTGTTCTACAATCATTTTGCCCCCTGGGCAGATCTGAAAGAACACCCTGGGCCTTTCAATGAGGAGCTGCTTAAATTTCTACAAATATTCAGCTCTGGACAACGGAACCATGGCCTTCCCACTTTAGAAGATCCTCATTATTAACAGGATGATAGATAAAAACCTATGTTTATCCTCTTGATGGCTCCATGCTCAAAGACAGCTTAGAGACATAAACTGGAGGTTCAACTGGGTTTCAAGACTTGTCCTGTCAATGTGGTATAACATCATTGACCAGTAGCCTCCAAAATCTCTGTTACATTATATTTATAAGAATCAGATTATGGCTTCAAATCTGGTCTCATGTGCTCATAAAGTTTGCAGTTCAACAACAAAAGCCAAGGAATAATGTGTCTACTTTGTTCTTTGCATTAGTAGAAAAACTGGATCTTGTTTATACGGAGGGAAAAAATGACTGTGGTAGCAATAAAAAGATATTTGGAATGATGCTTCAGCAGCAAAATAAATTAACTGAATGAAAACAAATAATAACGTTAGAGACTCACTGTCCCAGTAAATTTGGATTTGCAAATTTCCACCCTGAAGCCCATCAATCTCAAAATTGTAAAGTGCATACAACGCAGTAAAGATTACAGCACTGTGATAAACATAATGTATGATGCTACATCAGTCCATATAGTGGTAATAAAGAAAATGCCCATGTGGATCTTTGAAGCATTTGTGTGGTCTCAGTTCATCCTATCACATCCTCACTATGGGCCGAAGTCACTAGAAGTGTCACGTGTTTAGTTTAAATCATGATTGCATGTTTGGATAATGACCACTAAACCTTCTGTTCCTTGAGAGGATTGATTCTGGTTCTCCTAAAACCTGGCCCATTGTTGCAGAACCGAGAATCGAGAGCCAGGTTCTCCACTGTTACAGGGAGGAGCTCACAGGAGCGTGGATCAACTGTTAAATTACTGGCCAATGCTGCTCTGAGAAACAGCTTTCTAATTCTACAGAAACCACCCAGAACAAATGACAGGACCCACTAGGGACAGGGCCTGTAGTTGCTCCATTGGGTACCACTCCATCAGAGTACCAGCCATCACATCATAAACATCATGAAGCAAGGCAAAGATAAGATGGAGGCAAAGAGACAGACCTCCAGCAGCCTGTCCGCTGTGTAAAGAAGCCACCACCCTGTGTGGAACCTATTTCTTTTGGATAGAGGGCCACAATGGAAAGTAATAGAGTCCCTTTATTTAAGTAATACAGGTGGTCATGGTTACTTTCACTTTAGGGAAGCCATAGAAAGAAACTTAATTTTTTTTTCTTCATCCATCAGAAACACCAGGATAAACCTTTATTTTATTGTTTTCTTTCTGTTCAATAAATAGAATTCCATTAAACATAGTTTAGAGAGGTAACACTGTCTCCCCCCTGATCTCAGAGCCTCCATTCATACATGTGAGGAGGACTCCACACACAGCAGACTGATGAGTGAAGCTGCTTCCTTCCAGCTAGTCTCTATAGCCAAGCTCTATGCCTCCGAGCAATGCTGTAGCTGCTTCAAACTGCCTCCAGGAGTCTGGAGAGAAAGATCCCTCCTGACCAGAAGAGGTTTTCCAAGGAAATGGGATTGAAGATGCACCTGAGCGCATAAGCTGTCACCACAGGAAGGGAAAGAAAAGGACAGACTATTTGGAGCTGTGGGTAAGGATGTGAGGAAATTGCTGTCTCATTAAAGGGAATCTACTGAAAATAGGAACCAAAATTTCATGGCAAGTGATATAGGGAAAACTGATTAGAAATTATCTCCAAACTAAAATAGTAACACTCTAAAATAAGTTTAAATGGTATTTCAGAACTTACTTGCCAATGATAGTCATAGCCACATGCTGAGTCTATTTTGTTTGTTTGGGATTTTTAGCTTAATTTTATTTTACAATTACTGTACAAAGTAGCATGTGTCTTTAGGTCATTTTCATACATACTTATTTTTAGTTGACCCTCTGCACACTGAATCAAAAGAGGTACGTGGAGTGTGTGTGTGTGTGTTTGTGTGTGTGATGTAATTTTGAATATGAGGTTCCATGGTGTAATATTTGGAACTCTGGACTCTGATGTACTTTTAATGGATTTGTATGGTAACAGATGAACACTACCATTTTACACTTGATCCTCATAGGATGGCCAAACTCGCAAAAATGCTTTGAGTACCAAGTATCTTGTGTAACATTTTATTACCCCTATAACTGTTGCATCTGCTGCAATGTGGATAGTGCATTTGCAATCAGTTCACTTTGTACTGATGAATTTGCCTTCCACTGGGGAAAGTGTATGACGATTGTGGAGACGAGAAATTTACTCAAAGATTAGGGACACTGGTGCAGGTCCTAGTTTGTAAACATTTTTGTTTATTATAAACCTTCATATATAGCTTTGACTTCCTTTGAAACACCATAATTTTTATTAGTGGTTATATAAAAGACTCATTATCAAAGAGACTTCATAATTATCAGAGAAGATGGCTAATAAATGCTAGGAATGATGGTACATGTCTGTGATCAAATACTTGGAGGCTGAGGTGGAGGGATCCTGAGTTCAAAGCAGGGTTTGAGAGAGTGTTAGAGGATAGTCTGAGTTTAAAATGAAACTCCATATAGAAAATAAAAACAAACCCAAAACAGAAACAGACAAAATCAGGAATGGGGCTATGGATTCCAGGTACAGCAGCATAGGTCTATGATTCTAGTACTTAGGAGGTAGAGGCATGGGATCAGGAATTCAAGGTCTCCATTAGCTACATCATAAATTAGAAGCTTGGTATATATGAAACCATGTATCAAAATATCAATATCAACAATAACAGATAAATGAATGAACATTTGAAGTTGATGGGATATAAGATGTAGTATATGTTCAGCATCTGCATCAAATAGGGATGTCCAAGTTAACCAGCTCCCTGAACTCCAAAGTGAAAAGATAGGGCTTCCATCAATGCTTACAGGAAAGTCACCGAAGGTGTTGGAGCACGGGAATATTTGTCTGGGAGTAGAAGGGAGGAGGGCAGTGGAGGCTACGGGTGTGCACACAACTGAGCAGCTCTCAGAATCCATCAATCCAGTGTTGCCACAGAGTGTTCGTCCACAGGGAAAGGCAGTGTCTCCTCATTTATCAACACTCTCCTCCTTTGGCTTCCACTGCAATTGATGGCGAGGTGTGCTTGCATTAATCTTGGTGAGATGAGAGAGGTTTTTCAGAGCTTTTTACATGTTTTAGACAGCCCACATGGAGACTAATGTGGTTGGCAATTTGGAACATATTGTCTTTATTTAGTTCCAGTATCGTGCCTGAGGGAAGAAGGGTCGAGAAAGGAAATAGATCCCCCTCCTTCCTACCTCTACGAAAATCTGAAATTAATTGTTCATCTTGTGATATTTAGTGTAGAAGTTGTAGTAATTGAAAAAAGCTAGACCTGTTTTTTTGACTAAAGGCTTAGTGAAGTCTTGAAGGTAAAGTGATGGAGAGGTTTTTAAACCATCTTTAAAAAGTGGTTTATAGCCGGGCAGTGGTGGCGCACGCCTTTAATCCCAGCACTCGGGAGGCAGAGCCAGGCGGATCTCCGTGAGTTCGAGGCCAGCCTGGGCTGCCAAGTGAGTTCCAGGAGAGGCGCAAAGCTACACAGAGAAACCTTGTCTCGAAAAACCAAAAAAAAAAAAAAAAAAAAAAAAAAGTGGTTTATATAATACAACTGTATGTTATTCTTTCAGATCCTGGAGTGAGTACAATAAACAGAATGTTACAGGAAACTGTGGTTTGAAGTCTTTTTTTTAAAGAGTGCTAATACATGCAAGATTCACTTTGTTAATTATTACACAACACACACACACACACACACACAGAGAGAGAGAGAGAGAGAGAGAGAGAGAGAGAGAGAGAGAGAGAGAGAGAACATTCTACTAGAAATAGAGATGCAAGTTCAGTAAGAAAAAATTAATGCTATCCAAATAAGAATTACTGAGATTAGGCTCTCATTTTCTTAGTTGAAGGCTTTTAAATTTTATTAGCCACCCATGGGCAAAAAAAAATGTGCCCTGCTATTTCAAGACAAATATATACATTGACAGCAGGAGCAGGGTAGCCCCTGCCCGCCAAGATGTACTCCAGTGGTACTGCTAAGAGGAGGAAAGGACTCATGTCTCTGGTCTTTGATATATTTTTAAACTTTCTAAAGATTCCAGGGCTAGAATTTTGCAACATTTTTTACAGTTGTTCATTTCCTTCTCTCCAGAGCCTCTGCCATAAATCAACCCGAATATCAGAAAACCGGAGAGATCCCAAACTGAATTTGAAAACCATTTCTGTTTTATCTGTGAGGCTTAGTGACTACTCCTTTGCCAACTGATAAAGGCAGAAACCACATCAACCATTTCCTATATCTGAAATTGTCATATGCTGAAACTCCAGCCTCTGAGACGATGGTATTGGGAGGTCATAGGTCGTAAGGGTGGTGTTCTGCTACCTAGGGTTAGTGCCCTTGTAAGAGGGCTTTTAGAGAGATCTTCTTTTTCTTTGCTAATGTTCCACACAATGAGAAGAGAAATTTCACCTATGAACCAGGAAGCAGACCTTGCCAGACCCTGAATCTACTAGTACCCTGGTGTTGGACAGCTGTTTAAAACCCATGCAGTATTTGTTATGGCAGTCCCAAAGACAAGACCCTTCTGCTCATCAGGCAAGCAGCCAATGTGTTCAGCTCCCACTGCATGCTGGGCCATCAGTGAAGGGAGTGGCCTTAAAATTAAAAAAAAAAAGTTTTCCTCAAGAGAAGAAACAAATTGACGTAATAAATGACTTTATGGCTGAGTGCAATAAAGAGAATGAGGCCAAAGTGCATGGCAGTGAGGTGAACTGGTTCACCCAGGGCCAGCGGGCTTGGTAGAACTCTGTGAGGGGTGATGTTGAACAAAACGTAACATTTGGACTAAAGTTCCTACTTGAACAAAAAGTTAAGTGAGCACATGGATTTAGGGTTAGTTTTGCCAATGCTAAATCTCTATAAAACCCATATTTAAGTGAACCTTTCCTTTCTACCGTGAGGTGGAACAGAGAGGAGCTAGTTTGTGTACTCACAAACCACTTCGTGTAGTGAGAAATACCCTGACAAGTTTCACAGCGGAGATAAAGTAAATGACCAATTCTGAGCTTTATTATCCCTGATTGTAGATGAGGAAAGGCAGTCTGTGAGCTAACTGCCAAAGCTCATCTCCACAACAGATAAAGGAACCTTGATGTCTTAGTGCTAGCTAGGCTTCTCAAAAAATGAAAGAAATCGTAAATGGTATAGTACCACTGATTGCTGTATAACAAGCCACCCTGAAACATGGCAGCTTAAAACAAAAAAAACATATACTCTTGCCTAGTTTTCTGAGCCATGACCTGTGACTCGGTGTCTCCTCAAGAGGCTGTTATCATGAAGTCAGCTGGGCTGTCATCAGCTCAAGCTGTGATTGAGGAGGCTGCACTCCATGCTCACTCACGAACTGGAGGCAACCTCCCATTCTCAAGGGCCTTTGGTCACATTATTTGTTACACTTCTCATTGCCAGGACCAAATGCCTAGCAAGAAACAACTAAAGAGAATAAGTTTTCTCTAGGGCGGGAGGGGAGAGTGGGACCTTAGAGAGAGAGGGGATGCAGTGCGTCTTAGTGGGCAGGTGTGGAAGCAGGAATGGAAGGTAAGTGATCATGTTGCATGTGCAGTCAGGAAGCAGAGATGAATCGATGCTGGACCTCAGCTCCCTTTCTTCTCTGCCAGGACCTCCTGGAAAGGTGCTGCTCATATTTAGGTTGAGTCTCCTACCCTAATCAAGCCAACCTAAATAATTCCTCACAGACATTCTCCAAGGTTGTTTTCATGGTGATTCTAAATCTCATCTAGCTGACAATCAAGATTAATCATCACTGTCACATGAGATCAACTCCTTGCCATGTAATGCTCTCAATAGGGCAACTGGGGGCGTGGCAGCTTACTTCTCCCACATCAAGAAGTCTGAAACATTGTGAGTGAGTGGGTGTACAATGTGGAAACTGGAGTCTTTTGGAAAACTAATCAAAGTGACATCTTCCCATTTTGCCATATTCTCTTCATTATGTCTGAGTCATGTCCTACCCACACCAAAGAGAATGTGTGTACTCACTACAAAGACAGATGACTAGGGCTGATTTGGAACAATGTGTTAGATGCTTCTTACAAAAAAGGGAGGAGTTTTAAGAAATGTGGAAGTCAAAATGAAAAGTTTCACTACACAGTTATATAAAACTTTATTGTCATGGTTTGGATACATGATTCAATTGAATGGCACACTAAAATAATGACTAGAGTTAACTAATATAACTTGAATAAGGGATTAAAACAAACTGCTAGAGCAAGTCATTTACCTATTGAGTCAGAGACATAGTAAGACCTTCCCTATCATTAAGTACCTATGACTATATCAACTTCCCAAATAAATAACTAGAATGATCCATACCGATGCCAAAACTAACAGTCTGTCTTTCACAGACATTGCTAGGTTATCCAATTTCCTAGCCATACACTTATCTAGCATTCCAACTGTTCACGTGTTAAACTGTAGTTAGTTTTAAAGGTTTCTTTGTGCATGGTGAACTGCAACCTAACTTGATGCACAGACTGAAACCTATTATTTGTATCACATCCAGATAGACATGAGTTGTAGCTAATCAGACTACCATTACACCTTATTTCTGTTTCCTATGATCTACTTCCTTTTCTCTGGCTGTAAGTATAACCTACCCATGTAGAGGTCAAGACACTCTTGACCATTTTTGGTCCAGATTGCTGCCTGGTCCTAGAATCAAAAACAAATCCAGTTAAGGTCCATTGTAATTTTAACACACCCAATTTCCCAATACTTTCTGTTTGTCCACCCGCCCCTCCCCATCAACCAATGGTTGCTTCTACTGTCCAGACACTTGCTGTTCCTTAGTGTTCTCAATCCTCATCTTTCTCCTCCACCTTGAGTTTATAGCCATACCAGCACACTAGTTGGACTGATGGCTTTAAAAATATCTACTTGACTGTATAGCTAGAGATGTAGAGCAGTTGGTAGAGCACTTGCCTAACACACAGGAAGCCCTGGATTTCATGTACTGTACTACCTAAAACTGGGTATGGTCTTTTACACCTCAACTCCAGTAGTAGGAGGATCAGAAGTCCAAGGCCACCCTTGGCTACACAGCAAACTTAGATAATCCTGATCTATGTGAATACACACCTTAAATATGTATAGGGCTCCTTTGGCTTTACTCCAATGTGTGTGGAGTTGAGAGCTTATATAAAAGATTATATTTCTACAGATATAAGATAAAATAAATTCTTAAGAGTTAATTAAAAAAGAAGCTTTTACCTATCATAATAAAAAAAAAGTTGAAGACTCAATTTTTCCCTGTCCTACCTAGTGTTTAGAAAACAGTGAACAGGTGAGTCTGTTTGACTTTACTACATGTCGGGTCCCATCTGGTGAAAGACACACACACACACACACACACACACACACACACACACACATACACACACACAAATGCTGGCCTAAGTCTCTGGAGAAAGGCAGAGTGAGAGTGGACTATGCCCCACCCCAACCCCCATCCTCCAGGCACGAGGCTATTGACCCCTGAAATGAGATTGTTTTCTGCTGCCTTTGGGGACACCCGAGTCAACATTCCATATTCATTAACTAGTGAACAGCTGTGGAAGGGAAAGCCTTTCACAGAAGGCCACTCAGAGCTTGCTCAGTCAACGCCTCCTTCAATGGCTCTGCTAAGCATCACCCCTGACTTCCTCCTGAATGTCCTCCCAAGTTGTCCAGCTCTATTGTGCAGCCTGTGATTTGTGTTTGGACTCCAGGTGCATGAAGGAACATCTAGGAAAGCCTGAACACTCAGACTAATGAAGGTCCTTTTGAAATCCCAAAGCAAGTCTGGCTCTCTCTCCCTCCCTCCTTCCTTCCTTCCTTTTTTCCTTCCTTCATTTCTTCTTTACTCCCTGCCTTCCCCTCTCTCTCTCTTCATTCCTTCCTTCCTCTCTCTGTCTCTGTCGTCTCTCTCTCTCTCCACTCCTTCCTTCCATCCTTCCCCACCTTCTCCCTGCTGCTGTGCTGTCTCATTTTTCCATTCCATTCCTCCCTCCATCCTCATCTACTTTTCCTTCTCTTCTCCTTGTCTTTCCAGCCTGTTTTTTTCTATTTGCTTTGTCTGATGACTATTTCCTGGATGACCTACCTGTTTATTTCAGAGTTTTCATTGCTGAGAAGACAGTCTGTTTCATTCTAGAGAAGTACCTAGTAAAATGCCAGAGACAGGGCTAGCTTTGTTACTGAGGACCTGGGAGAAGTCTGAAGCACCTGTTTTTCAGGCTTGTGCATATTAGTAAATAATGTTCAGAAAGCGTGTTTGGCATGGATAAATTGCTCCCTGAAATAATTTTATCATCTCCCTCTAATCTCCAAGCCATTAAATAAAGACAACTTCTAATTCATCCTGACAATCAGATTAAAAGCATGCCACAGATTTGGAAGTCATTTTCATTTTGTCTTTGTCTTGTTCTCAGAGGTTGACTGAGGTAATTCTAAACTTTATCCCTGAGTCATGGGCTTCCCTGGAATAAATTTAGTTCTAAAAAGAACCACAATTTCCTTTCTTGTACTTCAGAGAAAGCTGTCATGACAGGATACAAAAGGTGTGCTAGTGTGGCTGTTAACTACTGTTTACACATTCTTAGGGTGCCCCCTTCTGTATCCTGGTGGTAATGGTGTAGACCATTTTAGGTTACAAATTTAAATCCAATTGTTCTTTCTGAGTTGTGTAAAGGGGGAATAGTACTCACATCCTCTTTAGCTGGCTAGGGATCCTAAGTGAGCCAACAATGGTGGCCTGATACAGCTTAGCAATAGTCATTTTATATGACATAATATGTCATAATAATTTTCTAACAAATGTCTTAACCTTGGAGTTGTCTCTAAATCCCTAAGCAGGAAGATGGTTACTATGATCCCTTAGTTACAGCTCAGAAATGAGTTAATTTTGTCAATGACTTGCACACTTTCCCAATTAAGATTATGCACCTCCACACCCTTTTTAGGTATGGTTGGGTAGACAGCTGACCTGCCTCCCTCAGGCTCTTTGAAGGTAAGCAGCTGAAACCAACTAGACTTAACCTGAGCAAGAGAAGTTAAACCATTATGAGGTGCAGGGGCTTCTTGTAGAACTCAAAGGCCACAATACAAAGACACAGATGAGCCACCAGCGTTAACAACGGCATCTCCTGGTCTGCACTGAGTGGCCCATTTAGTGCCTTGCAGCTCTAAGTCAGTTTGTCTGAAACCTCGAGTACTCTCTGGAACCAAACTATTCATTTCACTCCCAAGTTTTCAAGTGACCCAAATAGATTGCCTTCACCCGAGAGAGGTGCCTAGATGGCAGAAGGTGCAGTGTGAGCTGCAGAGGCACAAGCTCAGGCCTGTAGACTGTTCCTGGCAAGAGTTTCTGGGCAGATGACCCAGCAGCAGACACTTGACTTGCCTACACAGCTGTGGCAGCCAGGACACTTGATTTGTGCCTTGAGAAGAAGAGTTTGAACAACCGATGTCCTGGCCCTTCTTTACAGGAGGCTCTGCAAAGGAGATGCTCTGACCGTTGGCCCCCTGGAGGTGTGCAAGAGGCAGAGCAAGGGCAGTGGGACCAGGTCAGTACCGGGACTCATTGCTCCTAGAACTTGAACTGGGAGGGAGCAACAAGCAGGCCTTCTTTATGTCTGGAAGGTCTTTGAAGGATGAATGAAAGTCTGTTTTCCCAGATGGCAATACATCATTATCACTATTAGTAAAGCAATGTAGTTGTCCTGGTCTTGCCATCCTCTGGAAAACGAAAGCAGGGACTGAAAACCTGTTAGTCACCCTATCACAGCAGATGACAGACATTTGACAAAGTTTTCCATGAAAATACAAAATCATAGGTGAATAATCCACACTAGGTTTCTAATAGGGTACAAGAAAGATCATGTTCCTTATTTTTCTAGCCCAATTCAATTGCAAGTTCATTCTCATGCATCTTAAGGCCATTTGTGGGGATCTGGGGACAACTTTCTTTACCACCTGAGCATCGTATAGAATGCTAACCCCTTGATGCAGCTCCTTGTATTTTGAGATAGCTCTCCTCACCTTCTGTGCCCAGTGTGGGGCCAAGGCTCCCAGGACTCTGGGCACTGCAGTCTTGACCCAGCATCTGTGAAGTGAAGGTCTCAAAGGATTTCTCTCTTTGGGATCATGTGACCTGTAGCTAATTCAGGGAGGTAATGATTCCTAAATACAATGAAGGGTCTGGGAATATAGAAATATAAAATTATAAGCTTAAGAGATAAAAACTGACAGTCATCAGCTCTAAAGGTTAACTGCTAACAATGGCTCTCTGCTTTACAGCAGCTCCTCTGTCAACAGCCAGGGGTTAACTGTTAACCTCCTTGTCCCTTATAGCCAACAACTGCCTGGACCAAAGTTAACTTTTAATAGTTGTTCCTACGTGACTTCTACCATGCATCCCATGCCTGATAGTTCTACGTGATTCCCAGCATGCACCTCATGCCTGACATTATAAAAGGTGTCCAGTACCTGCCTCCATTGCCACAGCCCCAGAATTCCACCATTGGCTGTGGTCTCAGCTAGCTGATAAGCTTTTGTGCCCTGCAGTGTTTTATTTTTATTTTAATATTTTTTTTCTGGAATAAAGTTTGCTTCTGGTTTAATAGATTTTGGTGGTCTGTCCCCCATTATTGTGTGACCCTGGACCCAACACAGACTCCAGTCATCCCAAATGTCAAAGAACTGACTTTCTTAAACAGAGCCATCCAGGATTTCCTCGTGAATTACCACAACCATGGCTCCCCCAGGAGAGAATCAGACTCATTCACAAAAGCTCCTAAAGTCAGCTGTTGAACTCTCCCATCTGGCTGTACTCTACTCAGAGTTAATCTCTATAGGCAGCCATTAATAATCTGGCATTTTCTAAATGTCCATGCAGCATCTAATTATTTAAATCTCCAGTCCATGTTAATTACGACAACCATTTTTGAGAGTCTCCTTTGCCAAGTTCTTTATCATCCTTAGCTTTGATCCTTAAAGCAATTGACAAGAGAAACTGAGTTTTATGTATATTGCGAAGGTTATAGAGCATACCATCCAACAGAAATAAAATTTTAATTTAATTCTTTCCAGAGCCATAGTAAAGGAGTAAAAAAAAAAATACCTTTCAAACAACATATCCAAGAAGATTGCTGTTTCAACATGCCAATGATGTAAAAATTGATTCAATGTTTCACATTTTTTGTATCATCTTTGAAACACAATGTAGCCTCTTTTTGGTTTGTCTTTACTTGAGTCCCTTTTGATTTGGTTTAGTCACTTCTAGGAATAAACGCAGACATTCCGATAGTCCGGCCTTGCATTTACAATAGACCATTGTCTTTGATTTTGCTTTTGTGTGGACTCAGAGCTAAAGAGGTGGCAGAGGCAATCAGACACGAAGGAAATGTATAGAGACTAACACACTGATGTAGAAGAGAACCTTGCTGCCTCCTGGTCATGTCTGCAATTTAGCGCTGGGTCCTAATTAGCATCCCCAGGCCGGGAGGATTCATCTCTGTCATTCCCTTGATCTTGAGTTCTGGTTTCCCTTTCTCCCTCTGAGTATTCTGGCAGAGTTCCAGCAAAGAAGCTCATCTGTCCCAACAACATTCCTGCCTTAGGGGTATGGCTGCCTCGGAGGCCCAGCCAGCACCTAGCCTTGGGGCAGCTTCTGAAGCCTGACAGGATCTGCCAGTATTCAAGGCAGTTATGGGACATTGGTCTGTTCTGCCACAAAGGTAAGTCTCAAGGAGGAAATTGCCCAGGAATCTGGACAACATCTGAATGTGGTCACTTACCCAAGGAAGCTGGAGGAGCTATGACTACATCTCAAGGTACCAGGCGTGAAGAAGCTGTGGGTAGCTAGGACTACATCCCAGGGTACCAGGTGTGAGGAAGCTAGGGGTAGCTAGGACTACATCCCAGGGTACCAGGCATGAGGAAGCTGGGGGAGGTAGGACTACATCCCAGGGTACCAGGCAGGGCCCATAGCAGGAGCTTAAAATGGAAGGTAGAGACAGTTGGTTTCTCGGACAGGAGTGTTGCTGTTCCTGATGGTGCCTCCAGTCCCAAGGCCATTGTGCCTCAGTCAGCTACCAGTCGCTGTAATCCAACAAGGCCCCCTTTCATCAGGGTGCTGCCTTGGAAGGGGCCTCTGCCATTTAAAGCTCTGTCTGCAGCTCGAATTCCTTCACAGAAGCTTAGTAAACCCAGAGACATTTTTCTTTCACTTTTATTGAGATTTAAATGACACACAGTGAAATTTATGCTTTTTGGTACAGATTATGTTTCTGTATTGGTATGGCCCTTATGGTATATTGACCATAAGGATTATCGTAGTGTGAATGTAGTTGGTCCTCTTAATCTAATAGGGAGTGGCATTATTAGGAGTTGGAATGGGTACAGCCTTGTTGGAGGGAAGTGTGTGGGGCAGGCTTTGAGGCTTCCTTTGCTCAGGATAGTGCCCAGTGTCTCAGTGGACTTGCTGTTGCCTGCAAGATGTAGGACTGTCAGCTCCCGCACCACATCTGCCTTCATGCTGCCATGCTCCCCACCATGATGATTATTGCTTGAATTTCTGAAGGTCTTTTAATAAAAAACCCATAGCCAGATATTGTGGTAAATGCTGAAAGATTAGAGAGACAAAGGAACAAGCCACAGCCACGTCTTACCTCTCGGACTCCTTAGCCTGAAAAGCCTCTAGTTCCTGTCTCCTCTCGCCTTATATACCTTTCTCCACCCAGCCATCACTTCCTGGGATTAAAGGCATGTGTGCTTCCCAAGCAAAGGCATGAGATCTCAAGTGCTGGGATTAAAGGTGTGTGTCACCACTTTTTGGCTCTGTTTCTCTCCTAGACTGAGTCAATTTCATGTAATCCAGGGTGGCTTTGAACTCACAGAGATCCAGACAGATCTCTGCTGTCTGATTAAAGGTGTGTGCCACCACTGCCTGGCATCTATGTTTAATCTAGTGGCTTGTTCTGTTCTCTGATCTTCAGGCAAATTTTATTAGGGTATACATTATATCACCACAATGATAATGGACTAAACCTATGAAACTGTAAGCGAGCCACACCAATTAAATGTTTTCCTTATAAGAATTGCTGTGGTCATGGTGTCTCTTCACAGAAATAGAACCCCCAACAAAGACAAGGACTACACCAATACGTGTGTGTGTGTGTGTGTGTGTGTGTGTGTGTGTGTGTGCACCTCTCCCCACATCTGTGTGTCCGTTCATGGACAATCCAAAGTCTCTATTCCTGTACCCTGCAAACGTGACTAGGGTTTGTATCTTGCAGCTTTTCCTCCTCTAGAAAGTCCTCTCTATGAGTTCAGAGTGTGCAGCCTTTAGACTCCCCTTGTCTTTTATACCTGATGCTTTGGAAACTCATCCTTGTGGATGTGTGTATTACTAAAAGTTGTCTCTTTTCTGTTGCCATGAAGTATTCCATTGTATGTGTATACCACATTTTGTTTATCACCTTTGGGCTGTTTCCATTTTCAGCAATTATGAGTACAGCTGCTATACATGTTTATCTAGGAAACCCAGACACATACATATAATAGCTAAGTAATATATATGTAGAACTATATCCACATAAGACTGCTAAAACAACATAAAATGATTAGACTGTTTTCATTTGTTGATCCCTTTGGCTTTATTTCATATTATACTTAGCTCATTTGCTGAATTCTTGGGCCAGCTAAGACTGCCATGTTCAGTATGTCCAACATGATAATTTGTAGCTTCTTGTCACTGCTCTGAGGGGGCAAAGAAATACTGAGAATCTCCCAAAAAAAGCATTTAGCTTTTCCCCTAGGAATATATTGGTTCATCTCTCCTTTCTGCTTCAGATAATTTCTGAACAGTACAGAGCTTCCACTCCTGGCCCGCCACTTGCCTGGGCCTCTCATAAGAGTGTCTCCTTCCATGATGTAGCCCCATATCATCCCTGCTCTAGAAGGGAGCCTGGCCCTCTCAAATAACATGTTGTCTGCCAATCACCTTGTGTGTGCAGAGTGTGCAACTGCGGGTGTCCTGGCGGCTGGAAGCAGCACTTCATATCTGCTTCCTGGGTGTTTAGTGCAGGGGAGGATCCCTCTGAGGGGAGCTGAAGCTCTCTTGTTTGTTTGCATTCCACATCCAGTGTCGCAGTGCTGTTATGCATTTTGGAGCATTGCAAGGCTGTAGTTAAGAGTGATTCAGACTTGACCTTAAGTGTCTAGAAAAAACCTTCAAGGAAGAGCAGTAAGAGTCAGTATCATTGACCAAAGGCCTGCTGCATGGCTGTACTGTACACAGTGCTGTGTTCAAGGCAACATTTACAGTACACACTAGCAACCCCAGGACTCCTCCATGCTGTTCCGTGACTCCTTGTCTAGAGATGAGAAAGTCTAAGCTCACAGAGGTTTAATGTTGTGCTTAAGAGGTGTAGTATGGTAGAGCTGGGGAAGGACCACATTGTATATGACCGCACTCTGCTGTCAATCATTACGTTTTGTTACCACCCGTTTTTCTAGTGTCCCCATAACTCTGAACTGTGGGAGCCAGTGGTATTGATACTACTCTGGGCTCTGGGCATGTCAATATCTTACTTGCATTTGCAGCCCCTGTTGTGCACTGTGCATTTCACGTGTCTGTTCTTGGCTGGTGTCTCCAGTACTGAGGTTCATGAAGCTTGACTCAATCCCTGATAGTACAGATTTGGTGGAATGGGGCCTTCTTGACTAAACTTCTACACAGAGCTAGCATTTGGTTTCTGAAGGTAACTAGATTGAAAGGTGATGCTCACAGGAAGTCAGTGGAGGGGAGCCAGGCTGGGACTCGGACGTGCCAGCAATGATGATGGCACTTTACAACTCCAGGCATTTTTCCTAGTTCACGTTGTCGTTACTGATGTACAAGTGAGAAAACTATAGCTAGAAAGGTGAAGAAACTCATCCACGTTCAGACTGAAAATGAACAGGAGAGGTGTCAGAATACAAACTCTGGCTTTTCTTCTCAATTCTCCAGTGTCTCCCAACCTGACCTTTTTCCTGACTGAGGACAGTGACTCTAACTTCCATGGGACACCATGAGGCTCCTTCTGAGCATCTGGAAGGATATACCTGGAGTCTGGGATGAGAAAACACTGAAAAGCTATGTGTTTTTAGCTTTGCATAGATGGGATTGTACAAGTGCCTAATCCAGGGAAGAAGCAAGATGATGCACCAAGTGCTATGATAGAAGGCCAGTCTGAGCATGTCCGGGCCATAGCAGGGCTGTGTAAATATGTTGAAATTGTGTTGGGAACAGTATGCTTTGTGTATCCATAAGGTTCTAAAATAATATTGTGCATAATGAAAATTGTTAAGATAATATTTTGTATAATGAAAATTGTCCTCAAATATTCCTTAGGAAGGAGGCATGGGAACTGAGCAATTGCCTTGAGTCTCCAAGCCTGGATATGTCCCACTGTTACAGTAGATACTTTTTTTCTTGAATTGAGTGCAGAGTGGAGAGGAAGGTTGTGTGGTGAAATGCTGCAAGCAATCTGCTTTCCTGCAGTTGATGAGATGCACACATCTGTGTCTTGGCTCAGGCTCCCTTGGGGTAGTCACCATACCACTGCCCTCTTTCCTCCCAGTTTGGCCTACCACCTTGTTTGAACTACCTTGTTTGAATAGGTGCAGAATCAAACATGCAGAACCCCCCCTCTCTCTGTGTGTGTGCATGTTCATGCAGGTGTAAGCACATGTGAAGTGGGTGTGCATGTCTGTAGAAGCCAGAGTCCAACCCTGGGTGTCTTTTTAAGTTGTCTTCTGCCTTCTGTTTTGAGACAAGATCTCAGTGAACTTGGAGCTAGATCGGCTACCAGTAAATCCCAGAGATCTGCTTGCCTCTCCTTCCCATCACAGGGTTATGTCTGACTTCTTACACAGATTCTGGGGACCCAAAATTGGATCCTCGTGCTTGCAAAGCAAACATTTCCCACTGAGCATCTCCCTGGCCCCAGAGTCACTTTCTTAACTTTTTATTGTTGAAAAGGACATATAAAATCTTCTGTCAACTTAGAAAAAACATACAAATTGTTAACAGAAATTTTTGTTGTTGTTTAGCCAAAGGAAATTGGTTGTCTGGTACATGTATGGCTGGAACACAAAACTCAAATTACAGTCTATTCTTTTTACAATGCACTAATCTTCCCTCCCTGGCTTTTAAGTTGAATGGGCTATTTTCACTCATAAAAACTATACACTCGATTGAGATGAGTTTGTTGTTTTGGTTTTGATGATCTTTTTATAGTCACTATAAATGTGTGGATTTAAATGCTGTGAGAAGTTTAATATGCCTCTAGAAAGACCTAGAAGATGTATTTCAGCAGAAAGCTGTGCTGGAAGGAAGCAGCACTCGGCTCTCAGATTTGCATCATGGTCCTGGTGCCATCTCTTCGGTGACCTTAGTCCTTTAATGATTAAAACCACTGTGCTTTGCTAGATGGCTTATGGATTCCTTTCTGCACAGTATAACATTCTCTGCATTAGTGACAGTATGTGTTTGAAATCACATTTGAACATGTCATGGTTTTAAAAATAGTTCATAAGTATGTCTCCACATCACATTTATAAATTGCTGGTGGGCAAGGCTCCCAAATGGGAATAAGATTGGAAATGGGAGACTGAAAGAATGCTTGAGCTTGAAAATAAGAATCCTTCACAGATAGTAAGCAGCTGTATCTCATGAACCTCAGATCCAGGAAAGAGAATGGCAAGCTCTACAATGTAAGTGTTGGGGAGAATTTCTTGGTCCCAAAGTTGAATAGCTATGGTATCTTGATGAGAATGGCCCCCATAGGCTCATTTATCTGAATGCTTAGTCATCAGGGAGTGGCTGCACTTGAAAAGGCTAAGAAGGTGTGGCCTTGTTGGAGTAGGTGTGGCCTTGTTGGAGGAAATGTGTCACTGGGGGTGCACTTTGAGAATTCAAAAGCCCAAGCCAAGTCCAGTGGCTTCCTGGCTTCCTGCTTCCTGTTGATCCAGATGTAGAACTCTTGGCTGCTTTTCCAGCAACATGTCTGCTGTGCTCCCAGCCATGATAATAATGGACTAAACTTCTAAACTGTAAACAAGCCTCAATAAATGCTTTCTTTTATAAGAGCTGCTGTAATCATGGTGCCTGTTCACAGCGATAGAACAGTGACCAAGACAGTAGGGACATGAAAACATTATCCAGAGAAGGACCTCACATACTCAGGCTAGGATTACAAGAATGTGATGCAGCACCTAGCCTTGTGTAGCCCTGGGAATTGAACCCAGGCCTCTGTACAAGTAATCTATCACATAACCCAGACCTTATTTTGCCATGCCTGCTAAGAATAAACTTATATTCTTTAAAAAAAAAAAAAAAAAAAAAAACTGCATTTCCAAAGTGAATTCTCAAACACATTTGAGAATTGGGGTCAGGTACCTCCTTTACTATAGACTTTTCCAGAGATTTTAATATATTAATGTGCATTGGGATTTCCCAAGGAAAAAGAAAGCTTGCAACTTTCAAATTATGTTGATCATGGAAATTTTTTAAATGTGTTTCTGAGAAGCCAGGCTCCTTGGAATGGAGTTGGAAAGGCCGCTTTGGTCATCCAGAACGGATGGAAACATAAAGAATGACTTTTGTGCTCTAGGGCAGCTGGAAGAAAATATAGCACAGCAGGTAAACACTCATTGTTGCTGGAGAATCCCAGGTGACCACTGTGGAAACCAAGCCTGGGCCTCTGATGGACTACACAGCACAGCTGCCACATTCTGGAAAACAGTGACTGAGCTTGCCATTGCTTCTAGAAAAAATAGAGCTTCAATAAGGCCTTGCAGGCCCTATGTGGTCACACCAGCCTGACTTACCACCAGTAAGTATTACATTCACGATCTAGGTGAGCACAAATTCCTCAGAAGAGGCAGCTTACAGTAGCTGACACTTACTGGCTCCCAGCTCAGAAGGTCAGATGCCTCCTCACCTCAAAGGCACTCACAGCTCTCCAGAAACTCGGAGATGCCCCCCCCCCCTTTAAATCTCTACTAGTGTTTTCAAGTATCTTTGTTCATGGAGGCATGGTCACAATCTCTCCCTCTGTCTTCATGTGGCTATGTTCCTTTGTTGCATATCATATATCATATCTCTGTCTCCTCTTCTTCTTTTTGTTGAATTTAAGCAAGCTTTTATTAAAATTTCAAATACTGACCACGATGGAATCTGTCAGGACCATCACCTGGAAACTTTGCAGATAAGTGGCTGCAAAACACATGTTGGTGGAGCCTATACGGGCAAAACCCATAGGCCACCTTACTTTCTCATGAGGCTTTGTCCTTAGTTTCCAAGAACTCCAACTGCCAGAATCCCAGGAAGTTACCTGGTCCTTGGGCAGGTAGACGTTATCTTTTAAGAACTACAATTCCCAGAATTCCAAGAAGTTACTCGGTCAGCTGTTATCTTTCAGGAACTATAGCTCCCAGAATTGCAGGAAGCGCCTGGTCCTTGGGCAGGTGGGGCTTAACTTTGGGTCTAACTGTATGTTTTCACCTTTGAAGAAGCAAAACGATGTCAGAGCAGATACATACACTGGCAAGATGACACACGCACAGTTGAAATCAGAATAACAATTGCGAAAATGTACCAGTTTGAATGAAGAAGTTACACTACAAATCTGCTAACTGTGCACAAGACCCAGGAAATTAAATTTCTCTATCTATGTGTTTCTCAAATAATAGATTCTGCTATATGCAGCTTAACTTTTTAATAATTTGTACTTTTAGACAATTATTAAAATTAAATATTTTGCAACCTACCTTCATAGAGTTCTTTTTTAACTTTCTTTTTATTTATTCTTTGTGTCCTGTCCCTGCATATCTGCCCTCTGCCCTTGCATCCCCACACCCCCACCCTGAGATAAAATTTAAGAGAAAAAAGAAATAAAAGGGGGAGAATCTCATGGAAGCTGTAGTGTGACATAGTGAGTCATGCTGTCATGAGCTATGACATAAATACAACAGATGTCAATTAATAATTCAGATGTTGACCTACCAGATGAATAACTCTTTGATGGAGGAATCCTGTCAAGCAAGGCTTATGGGACCACAGACTCTGAAAACTGGTTTCTCCTGTCTGTAATTTTTCTCATGTGTCACTACATTTCTTCCTTAAAAACAGCTATGGGTATTTTCCCCACTGCTTGTGTGTTTATCTCACATGTAGTCCACCTACTGGGCACACATATATTTGTGGATGGTCAAGAAGATGATTTCTTCTTCAGCTGTATAAGTTTGAGGAATAGAAATAATACTATGATGTTTTTCATAGTTCAGACTGACATAGGAAAGTGATGGTGTTCTCAGCTACAGAGACAGCTTTTTGCACAATTAGCTAATTTAAGACCTCAGAGCAAATTCTAAGCAGACTAGATGCTCCTGCAAATGAAATGCACAAGGACAAGTTCCCAGGTATCTAATTATGGTACCAAGGTCAGGCATGAAACAACTTGAGTGCCTGTTTTTTGCTTGTGCTTGATAAGACATAACTCCCTGCAGCAACTGACTCTCTGCATGTACTCCTAACTTCATTTTTATGATACAAGACTTAAGGTTCAGCCAAGTGACTGCTTAGTGTTTAGGTCCTGAATTTCAGTGTCACTCTCCCTCAGAAAACACTGGGTTCAGCCTGTGTGCCTCCTGACTTTGTGCACATCAGAGAACTTGGCTGACCGCCAAGCGTTGCCATGGTCACTCACTGGCCTGTCAATGTGACATCCCGAGCCTGAGAGAAACCATGTGATCTCTCATGTATTACCAGAATGACTTTGTTTCTTATTGTTTACTCAAGTAATGTATGTGACCCTGAAAATGTAACTCATATATTGTCTAGAGTTTTCTGTTGGGAAAGAGATTTATCAAGATGTATAGAGAAATGTGTGGAGAGAAGGATGAGAGAGATGTGTGGAAGAGAGATGTGTGTAGAGGAGAGGCATGTAGCTGTGTAAGAGAGAGATGTATAGAAGAGAGATGTAGCTGTGTTGAGATATATAGCAGTATGGAGAGATATATAGCTGTATGGAGACAGAGAGATTTTCAAAGAAGAATTTTCAAGATGAAGTAAAAGAGAAAGTTACCATCAGAAAGCATGTATTTCTTTCCTTCTATACCACTCAGATAAAAAAAAGTCTAGCCCTTGCCGCATTTGTGGATTTTTTTTACGTACCCCGGGTGCTGCCTGAAGGGCAGTTTACCCTTTTGTCCATATGTCTTTACTTGCAGGTGTTCATTGCGGAGTCACTGGTCTGGGTCTAGGTCTCTGCTAGATTACCAATGCTGGTCTCTCACTGGAACTCTTCTTGGTTACCCTGCTGTTGCCCTGTGTTGTGGAGATCCTGCAGCTTTGAATCTGCAGGACTGGTCCCTTCACATGCTCCAGCAGATCATAGACAGGATGGATATTGGGGTGGGCCAACCCATAACCCTGGTTCTGGGCCTGGGTGGTTGTAAGGTTGGTCAGCCTGCCAGCTCTCCCTTGTCCTCACCACCAGGGTAAGCTCTCCTGCATTGCCTTGGTGATGAGCAAGGAAGGGGTGGGGAAGTTCTGCTTTCCTGTCCTCAGGGTCAGATCTCCCACATCTGCACCTGCAGGGCCAGCTCTACTGTGCTGCCCAGGCGTGGCATAGGGGCCTGCTCTCCCAAGTGCTGCAACAGATGAGGGGCAGGCCTAGCTCTCCTGCTCTGAAGACTTCAGGGCCAGCTCTCCCACCTGCCTCAAGCATTGATGGGCAGGGGTAGGGGGGCATCTCCTTCCTGCCCATGCTGCCACATAACAGCTAAGTAATGAGGACAGCTCTTCGATGCTCATAATATCTAGGCTGGCTCACCCACACTTCTCCCAATGGAGTTGGCTCTGTTGTGCTGCCAATTTGAGGAGCAGGCCTGCTCTCCTGAGTGTTGCAGCAGGTGGCAGGCAGGGGCAGCTCTCCCACCTGCCTCAGGCACTGATGTGTGTGTGTGGGAGGGAAATCCATCTCCTCTTTAACCACATCAGTCAAGCAGAATCAGAGTGACAATACCATAAGAGGACCTCACTTTTATACCCGCAGTGGCCACATATCAAAATATTCTGAATTATGAGAGACTAGGCCTTCAACCCAATTTTTCTGGAGGGGGGAATACAATTCAATTCTACTCCCGCTTTTTGATGAGGAGTTATCTTTAAAAGAAAATAATGTCATCAGTGTCCCTCCCTTATCCGACACTGTCACAGGACCTTTGCATCAACTTCTCCCTCCTTTACCACTTCCGTCACTAGGTATCCCCATTATTGCCTCCCTTATGTATTTCCTGCCCTTTTCTGACCTCTGTGCCAGTCTAAAAAGGTCATTTCCCCCTTTATATTTATGTTGTGTGTGTGCACACTTGTTATGTGAAGGTCAGAGGTCAACCTCAGGTGTCATTCCTCAGTTGCCATCCACCTTGTTTTTTGAGACAACTGGGCTGATTGGCAAGTGAGCCTCAAGTATCTTCGCTTCTCCAGCTCCCCACGCCGATCGCAGACATTATCACCACACTTGGCTTTTCAGATGGGTTCTGATGAGCAAATCCCAGCCTCATACTTGCACAGCAAGCACTTTTTCACTGAAATATCTCCCGAGTCTTCCCCGTATACACTTTTAACACCTGTAGTAGTTCCTCTTCATTGTAGTTAAAATGAAAATGTTCCTACATAGGCTTATGCCTTACCTTGCCTATGGCTATGGTAAAATACCATGGCCAAAGCAACTTAGGGAAGAAAGAGTTTATCTTGGCTTAACATTCTAGAGGGATAGTGTTTATAATGATGGGGATGGCATGGTAACAGGGGCAGGAGCCAAGAGGTTCCACTTCATCTGTGATAGAAAGCAGAGCAATGACAGAAAGTGGGGGAGGCTCTAACCCCCCACCCCCACCCCCCAAGTGACATACTCCAGCAAGGCTATATGGTCTAAAGATTCCAAAACTTTACCAAAGAGGGTCACCAACTGGAGAGTCCAAATCTATGAGTCCAAATATAGGAGCCAATAGAGGACATTTTCATTCAAACTACAACAGCATGCCAAGATGTACACCATAGAATCTGCTGCATTATATTGTGAATGTAAATAGTTTTTATCACTGTCTTTACCATTTTTCTTTTTCAGACAGAGGCTTTGTTGGGTTTTATATTCTGCCATTTAGCAGGATTCCCCTAGAGAGTATAATGAAAACATCTCCTTAATATTTCCATCCATATATATATATATATATATATATATATATATATATATATATATATATACTGGTTTTTCTAGACAGGGTTTCTCTGTGTAGCTTTGCACCTTTCCTGGAACTCACTTTGGAGACCAGGCTGGCCTTGAACTCACAGAGATCTGCCTGCCTCTGCCTCCCAAGTTCTGGGATTAAAGGCGTGTGCCACCACTGCCCAGCCACAAAAATATTTTGAATCCACAGATGAACCCTTGAGTTTAAGAAGCTTTCTAAGAAAGTGATCCAAACACTAATTTCTTCTGCTTTTCTGTGGCAGCCTTTTCATGTAACACTCCGCCCTGTGCCTTAAAGTGAGGAAATAAAAGCTCCTGCTGTGGGGACATTCCTCCTCACTCACATGGAGGGGTGCTAGCTGTTAAACACATGCCACTGTTGAAGTCGCCTCTTGCTGAGCAGGTTGAGATCTTCATAAAGGCCTGTGGTTGAGCATAGCTCTGAAAAATGCCCTTTGTAGAAGGTACTTGTTCTTGTGGAAGGTCCTTAGCAAGCAAATCAACACCATTCCATTATCTATGAGGATAACTGGGCCTCGGGTTCATAAGCTGTGTAAGGGAGTGATGGGTAGCTATCTCTATTTGTTATCTGACCGCCTAAAATATGTGATGTGTTATCTGCCTCAGTCAAAAATTCTTTTATCTGAAATGAGAGTTTTTGTGGAATATTTAAATTGTGTTACATTCATTTATGCTGTGGAATATTTGTTTAATGATGCAAAGATGTGTTGCACTCTTTTATGTTGCATTTGTTTAGCTCTGTGAAGTTGTATTACTTTGCCTGTCTAAAACACCTGATTGGTCTAATAAAGAGCTGAATGGCCAATATCTAGGCAGGGGAGAGAGAGCATAGGCAGGCCTGGCAGGCAGAGAGAATAAATAGGAGAAGGAGAGGAAAGAAGGAGAGCAAGAAATAGAGAAGGAGAGGAAGACACCAGGGGCCAGCCACACAGCCACACAGGCAGCCATGGAGTAAGAAGGAAAGAAAGGTATATAGAATAAAGAAAGGTAAAAACCCAGAGGCAAAAGGTGCATGGGATAATTTAAGTTAAGAAAATCTGACTAGAAACAAGCCAAGCTAAGTCCTGGCATTCATAAGTAAGAATATATCTCCATGTATTTATTTGGGAGCTGGGCAGTGGGTCCCCAAATAGTAAAATAAATAAATAAATAAATAAATAAATAAATAAATAAATAAATAAATAAATAAATAAATAAAACAACTACAGAGAGTTGCATATCCTTTTATGGTTTTGACAGGACATTTCTAATTATGTACGGTTAGTGTGGAGCATGGTGTGTGTGTGTGTGTGTGTGTGTGTGTGTGTGTGTGTGTGTGTGTGTGTATGTGTGTGTATGTTAGTATTTTTACATGAGAGAAGTACCCTCTCAAAGAGGAAGACTGGCTGCTGACTTTCCAGACCAGGTTAAATTTTCATGTTTTTGTCATTATCATAATCAAGTTCATTGCAATTAAAGATTATTTTCTGGACAATGAATGAGTCAGAAAGGCTAAAGGATCAATATTTTCATTGTGGGAAAACATGTCAGTGATGTGTATCTGGCAGGTATGGAAATATCCAGGCTCAATATTAATTTCCCTGCTTGGGGTGAGCTGATCCAGTCTCTTCTGTCATGTTATCTGATCATGCTAATTCATCTCAAAGAGGCTTTGAAACCAGGACCCAGAGCAGGTGGATTTAGTCTTCAACTTGACTAGCTGTCAAAGACATTGTCCCCAAATGGAAAATGACTTATAGGAAATATTTGTCGCTAACAAGATTGAACAATTGTAAGCATTTCTGAATATCTTCGGTGTACCAGGATGACTTCTTTCTAGGCATTGATCTGAGCTAAGTCATAAGGTGTGTATTTCCACATAAAATCACAACACAACACAGTGTGAGCCTGTCCAAGTAGAATTCTTGAGGGAAACCGAGAAACTGGGGAGGACAGACAAGCCACATTCTAATACTACCCCAGTATTAGCAAACCTGCCAGCTAATGACTGTCTGCATCGTGTTAGAAAAAGAAGAGATTTGTCTATTCACATCTCAACAGCAAGCTTAATGAGCTTTCGGTGAACCTAAAATAGTGTGAGATGCGGCCTTCCCACCACCTGCCCCTTCATTGTCCTTGGTCATTTGAGTAGAGCCAAGTCACTGTTTGTTCTCTTGAGCGAGAACTTCAGAGAAGACTTTGATTTGCAGGTGGCCAGAAGATCAAAGTTTTCACTGGTTTTGTGTGCACACACAAGAAAGACTCAAGAGTCAACAGCTTTCCAAATGTGTACTTGTTTTCAGAGCTAAGACTTGATCATCTTAATTAGCTTCACACCTAGATAGACAACGTTCTTTCAATTAAAATGGCATCAAAATATATACCACCACAGGATAATTATGGTGTTAACTGGTCTGAGGTTGAAGTCACTTGGGAAAGGTTAAGAGGTATGTCTTCAGAGCTGGCTGGGAGAGAGATGAGTTTCTGTGTGGGGTGTGTGTGTGTGTGTGTGTGTGTGTGTGTGTGTGTGTGTGTATACGATACCTGTGTGTACATAGTCATGGGTCCATATGTAGAGGCCAGAGGAGAATGTCAAGTGACCTGCTCTATCATGCTCCATCTTATTCTGTGAGATGGAGTCTCTGCACTGGCAGCTAGTCAGCCACACTGATCTTCCTATCTCTGCCCCAGCTGTGCTGGGTTACAAGTGGGCATGCCACACCTGACTTCTTAGATGGGATAAGGCATCTGAATTCAGATGCTCATGGTGCACAGCAAACACCCTTGCTGAGCCATCTCCTTAGCCTAAGAGACAAGCTTGTAGTACTTATTATGAAAGTGCCTGATGCTGTTGTCAAGCCCAGCACAGAATGAGTTAGCACTTCCTGCCTGGGTGCATATGGTCTGATGTTGCTGGTTTTCCATTTATTTTAAAAGCCTGCCTTACCATATGTCATCTGCTTCATCCTCTAGGAAGCAAGGCCTTGTCTGACATTTAAAAGGTATTTCCATATCACCATGCAAAGTGTTTGGGGGAAACTGAGTATTGATTGGTCCAGACAGGAGTGACATTTCTCAAATGTTGTTCCTTGCAATGCCCTGCTAGGGGAAAAAAAAAAAATCCTATACTCAAATAAGTTTGGGAATGTCTGCAAATGTTTCCTCCATCTTGGAAGATCACAATGCAAATTCTATGGACTGTGAGCTTTATGTGACCAGAAACCATGACTCATCGTCATTCTACAGGGAACAGTAGCCAGTTGAAATAGCAGAGTCCCAGGGAAGCTTTCACCTGTTTATTCATATTTTTCCCGGAGGTCTGACAACAAAATTCTTTTGTGCATTAGCCCTGAATAACATTTGCAGGGCACTTTCTTGTGACATTTTTCCACTACTAAAAGGTTTGCTTTTTTCCTTCAATAAGGGAATGAAACCATTTATAAGCTCAGCACTCATTAAACATATATGCTTCTGATGAATCTGAGAGGAGGTGGGGAAGAACATGATCAAGATACATTGTATAGGGCCGGGCGGTGGTGGCGCACGCCTTTAATCCCAGCACTCGGGAGGCAGAGCCAGGCGGATCTCTGTGAGTTCGAGGCCAGCCTGGACTACCAAGTGAGTCCCAGGAAAGGCGCAAAGCTACACAGAGAAACCCTGTCTCGAAAAACCAAAAAAAAAAAAAAAAAAAAAAAAAAAAAGAAAATACATTGTATAAAATTCTCAAAGATTTAATAAAGATATTGTGTAATTAAAAAATATTCTAAAGATACCTCTGGTCTGGGAGTCTAAGTGTTATTTTATGATTTGAAGGTCAGGAAAAAACTAAGTTAAGGAGAAATATAATTTAGGAAGGCTAAGACTTTATAATCTGATTTTCATGCACAGTCCAGTGTTGACTGAAGGGGAATTTCTCAGTGATCCGAGAGTACTAATCAGAGCATACTGTGTGGCTGGTCCTGCCCTTCAGTCCCTGCCCTCCTCTCAGATGTTCCTGGGCTGTCTGGGTTCAGTTTTTCTGCTTTCCACTAATTCTGTTGGCATTTTCTGCTATTTATCACTTTTGTATTTTAAATAAATTGCCTGAAACTTACTTCCCCTCCTTGTTCCACAGTTAGACTTAATTTAATCTATGTATAAGGGTTCAGTCAGAAATGTCTTTCTCAAGAAATAGTGCTCAGTTCTCTGGTTTATAGGCCACACACAGAATTCTTGACAGTACCATTTCCTTAGTCTGTTTTCTGTTGATGTAACTGAATACTATAGACCACATAACGGATGAAGAATCAAGTTTGGTTTGTGGTTCTAGAGGTCCAAGGTGGGAGGAGCTAATGATGCGGCTTCTTCTAGGCAGAGTTCTTAGGCAGTGCAGAGCCTCACATGTCTAGAAACTGGGAAAATACATTTTGTGAGTGTTCCTTCTGGTCTTTCCTTGATTTTTCAAGTCCACAGTATTCAATTATGGGACCCTAATCCACAAAGGTCTGTCTCTAAACAGCAGCCTGATTGCATTTCTCCTTTCTCTGGTATTTGTTTGGATGATTTGGTTTTGACTTTTTGGAGACAGGGTCTTAGTTTCTAAGAGGCTGGTCTCAAACACACAACACTCCCCTTCCTTCAGTCTCATAGCTACAATCTCCACTTTCGTGGTATGTCAAAATACAGACAAAGAATAAATAAAGAAAAAATACAGCCATGAATAAAACACACTCAAATTCTGTCCAGACAGGAAACATCCATCACATTTTTGTCAAGTAATTAGTTAAGTAATTATTTGCTTAATATCTGCCTTCTTTATAGACGTGAGGTTCCTTGACACATGGATAGTGCTGGCCTGGTCCAGTATAGCACAAACTGTCTGTTTGGCAGGTCACTGATAAATGACTATTTGATAATTTCAGAGTGCATTTTATAATTAAATAGAGTTTAGAAAAAATTCATAGAGCTCATACTAACTATCCCTTTGTTTTCTCCAACAGGACATTGGCCTTTCTGAAAGAGAGCAGTAAAATAAATATTACTATAGAAACCATTTGAGTTGTTAATTAAATTAAGAATGTTGGTTTTGTTTGAGAAAAATAGATTTAGTTCACTGTATACATTTTACACCTTAATAAAATAATTCTCATTTTACATACCAGTCGTATTTCTTGTAATTACACTTATTTAGCTCATATTCAGGGTCTACCATGTGCAAAAATCATGGAAGGCTCATCCTATAGGGTTTTGTTTATCTTTTTTTCTCCCTCAAAGAGCAACAGAAAGCTACTAGCTCTTAGCAGAAAGCTGTCAGCAGCCTCGTGTGGATTGGGCCTGCTTAGGTCCTAGAAGAAGGCCCACTCAGTCTAACTGCAGGAAAAGATGGACTGTTGCAATTGCTTTTCTTTTGCTGTGAAGAGACCAAGGCAACTTAGAAAAGACAGCATTTAATTGAGGGTTTGCTTACAGTTTTAGAGGTTGAGTCCTGTGGCCATCACGGCAGGGAGCGTGTCGGCAGCAGGCAGGCAACATGGTGCTGGAGTAGTAACTAAGAGCTGACTTAGCCCTTTATCCACGTAGATGATCCAGACAGACAGACATTGGGAACCTCAAAGCCCACCCCCAGTGACACACTTCCTCCAATAAGGCCAAACCTCCATATCCTTCCCAAACAATTCCCCCACTAGGAACCAAACACTCCAATGTATTAGCCTATGGGGACCATTATCCATCAACCCACCACATGGACAGAAGTGATTTTGCACTGGGTCTTTCCTTGACTTCCTTTTCTCTTTGTCTGGGCATTGCAGGCCTGCGGGCCTCTTTTTCATGTTTGCTGAGAGCAGAGCTGACTGGTTGGTGCTCTCCTGTAGGCAAAGCTTGCTCTCCATTCCCCGGCCTCATTATTCGTCCTCACATCCACCACTCCTGCCTTTTGATGATCCACTTTTCCAGCAAAAGCAGGAAAAGGTTCACTTCTCTCCCTGCCTTTCCCTCCCCTTCTGCCTTCCATCTCTCTCTGCTTCTTTCTTTTCTGCCACTTCCTTCAGTCTTCCATACATTGTTTCCTTTGAACTTCTTAGTGTATTTTAGCAGTGGCTCTTCTGACCATATATGTCTATCGCTGACAATGGCGTTATCATTTTGCGGATCCCCAAAGGCCTGCATATATTCCTACCAAAAGTTGAATATTAAGAATGAATCATCTGCAAACAAATTAAGAGTTTGTTTATATTTTGTTTGTAAGTCACTTTGAGAATGTTCTCTATTAATATTGCCTCTCTAATACTAAAAGCTTATTTGGGAGCTGGGTGGCAGGCCCCCAAAGAGTAAAAAAGCTGTAGTTCAGTTCATAGGTCACCAAGAAATTAACGTCAGGAGTAGACTCCTCCCACAGACAGAAACCTGCTCGGCAGTGGGAATGCCTTTGGGAAGCCTTAGGGTGTGGCTTCGTTTGCATCAGAACCTTAGAGTGTAGCTTACATCACAACTTCTCCCAGTCTCATAGGCTTGGCTTGGCTACATCAGAATTCTTTCCAGTCTCACAGATTTCTACTTAAAATCAGGAAACTCCTCAGAAACCACTTCATGCTGTGATCCCCCGCCCCCGCCTTTTAAGGCAGAGGAGCCTATTCTTCTGAAACAGAATTAAAATGACCACAGTTACAATGTGACCTGAGGGGTAGGATGTGTGTTGTCCATGTTCTCAGCCTCCATAGTCTTCTCAACAAATTATAAACTTCCACAGAACATGTTGTTAGAGCCATTAATGTAATTGCCTATTGCTTTTAGAGTGTCACTCTTGATAATCTACCTTCTCATTTGATATCTTCCTGTGCACATGGGGTAAATAAATTCTTATTCCTGCTTTTCCCCTCCTCTCCTTCCCTCCCTCCTTCCCTCCCTCCTCTCTTCTTGCTTTTTTCTTCTGGCTTCCTATAACCTCTTCTCTTGATCTTCCTAGTATATTTGAGCAAACACCTCTTTCACCAACTCCTCTGGATTCTATTACCTTAATTAGATTTCTTTTAATTGGGCTGGTAAGACAGGTACTAAAAAGCCTTTTACTTCAGGTCAAGATGCCACAGCCATAGAATAGAGAGACTCAAGGTCACAGCCCTGTGGAAATAAGATTCTTACTACTGCTCCATGGGCTAATCCTGCTGTTATTTTGGTATATGGTTGTTCTACTTTCCATTTGCCTTGGTAGATGACAAGGATTTTAGAGATCTCAAGCTGTTTTCAATTTGAGGGAGAAGAAGAAAAATTAGCCTGCGATTTGAGCTTCCTAGGGTCTGTAAGAAAGCCCTCTGCTAAGAAGTCAGATTTCAGAAAGTACTTTGAATCTTTAGTAGAAGGTTGACTTGGACAAATTCCTTTAAGTGTGCTGTGGTCTTAGAGGAACACATAGTTGAGAAGAATTTCATTTAATTTTTGGTGGGTTCCCCAAACTCTATTACAAAGCATTTGCTAGATTACTCGGTACTTGAGGCTGCACTTGAGGCTGCATACTATTTTTTAGAGAGAAATCTCAGATACTTCAACACTGTGTCTCCTTTATTGAAACTAGCATTGCCTACCAGCACTTGGTTTTTCTCTAGTTATTTCCTCTGGGTTGATTAGGTTTAAACAATTGGGTTTTGTATTTCCCAAAGGCAGGGCCATGTTGAGGATTTGCTGGAGGGATGAGAGAATTTTAGAGATGAAAAATAATGAGTGATACATTAGTTGAAAACTCTATCCTCCAGTAGTTAATACAGCCTATGCCAGGGCAGTGCTCTGAAGACTACAAACACTCTCTGCACTGAGATGTACCCAAGGGGTAGGTGAGGTGCAGGGAGCCAACAGCGAGTGAGGACGTATGCTACCGGTGTATCAGGTGCTCCTCCTGCCTTACTGTGTCATATTCCTTCCACAGTCCTGAAATGGCAGTACTGCCTATTATCTACATTTTATAGGACATTAGGACTAGACTCCTATGACTTTGTAACTTTTCTTTTGCCTGTATTCTAGAACACCTCCTGGGGTCTTGGACGTGCCTGTAAATTCTTTGTTTTTTGCTATTAAAAAACAAAGTACAACTAGATTCTATGTACATTCTGCTTGGAAGGATGATGGGATGATGGGATGGGCCAGGGGGTCTCAACTCAATAACTGTTCCCCCATACATGTTCACAGAACATGAGTTTTTATTTGATTTAGTTTAGGATTTGGTTTTATCAGACAGAGGCTCACTATATAGCCTAGACTGGTTTCTTAAATGTGTAGCTCTTTGACTTTGAACTAGGGATCCTCCTGTCTCAGCCCCTCACCCCTGCTGAGTGCTGGAATGATAGACATGCACCATGATATCTGACAGAAAGCAAGGATTTTTAGTAGAACTGAAAATATTATGTTGAAGTATGATTCTGTGGCTAGGTAAGTTTTGGTGTTGCTAGGGTAAGCAATGCTGCACTTATTTCTTGGAGTCTTTACAGTAATTGATTCATTCATTCTGCAAACATCTACATACAAAAGGCACTGTGCTAAGTGTGGGAATGGAGTCAGGGTCCTGACTTTGTGAGTTTTATCTTCAACAGGGGAGACAGTGATGTAATATATAGACAGCTAGTTCACCAAAATTACCTCCTTTTCTAAGTTCTCCAAAGGAACCATAAAAAAAGAGGTAATAGAGACCAAGGGTGTGTGTGTGTGTGTGTGTGTGTGTGTGTGTGTGTGTGTGTGTGTGTGCATTCTGTCATCTTCTCTTGTGTGCAATTTGCTTTCTGTGAGTTCAGTTATTGATGGTCAACAGTGATCTGAAAATACTGAAGAACTCCACAGGTCACAAGTCATGCGCCATTCTGCGGAGTACGATGAGATCTTCTGCTGTGCTTACCGTAGCAGGTGGGACATGAGCTCTCCTTTGAGCAGTATGCCCATGCTGTACATGCCACCCACATGTTAGATATCAATAGCTGTCTCAACTTTGGTCTGACTATTGCACTGTGGCAGCACCCTGTTCAAATAACCAATATTGTGCTTAATTACGTTCCCCATGTACAAGAATGGTGCTGTGGAAGCAGCACTAAGGTAGAACACAGCGAGGCCAGTAACTGGCACAGAGTGGCATGCTGCACAGCATCCTTGGGAGCTGAAGTGAAGTTCATGCCTTAGCAGAGACTGGAATAGCCAAATGGAGATGGGCTGTAATGATTAAAGATTTTTCTAGAGGGAAACAGAATGCAGAAAAGCTCTAAGCCAAAAAAAATCGTGATGTATCCAAGAAAAGGAAACAAGGTCAGAGTTTCCACAGTACAGAGGACAGGAGAGGGCACCCTGAGTGTGGCCAGGCGAGCAGTCTTCAGCTTATGCTCAGCTTCACATGGAATGGCCATCTGTCTTTTGCTCTGTTTGGGATGGGTCTCACTCACTATCATAATCCACGTGTCAGCCCAGTGCCTTGTACTTAGCATATGCTCAGCCTACATGCTTAAATGAATGATTACTTTGGAAGAGACCAAGTATAACTTTAAGAAGTCCAGTAAGACAGACACTGCTACAGTCAGGTTAGAAGAGACAGAGCTCCGGGTTCAAGTTGATTGTAGAAAAGAATGGGAAAGTTTGGTGGGGGAGGTTCTGGGAGCTTTTATGCTAGAATTGTAATTAGTCATAAAGAACCAGAGAGAATTTGACTATTTAGAGGCCAATAATTGTAGACTGATTACTAGGTTTTTAATAGATTTTCTGCTTCATACCCCATAATAGGTTTCTCCACCAGTGCAGTAAGCCAGATCACGCTGAATTGAAAAAGTATAACAACAGATTTATTTAAGCACAGTGACTCCTAGGCTGGTTCTCCAGTCTCAAAGATCAAGGCCAGGGAAGCCACAAGCCTGAACTAAAGCAGGGAGATTATATAGGTTGTAGGCAAGGGATGATGACATATCCCCCACAAACTGGGTTTGTGCTCAATTATGGTCCAAAAACTGACTGATTTAGGTGGGGACTTGGGCAGCTGGCAACTTCAGAGGAGGAAGCTGCCTTAGCTGCCAAGAATGTGGAACTGGGCATTTTGGTTCCTTGCCTTCATTCAGAGACTCTGAGTGGGCAGGGTTTGGAGAAAGAAACAGGAATGGGGCTTTCTGGATCTGCAGGAGCGAGCTGGAGGTTCTTTCTTTTCATCTCAGTTTGGAGTCCTGTCTGTCTGTCCTGGATACTGAGACTTTGTCGAAGGCACTAGTAGGCTCTCCCAGTAGGGGGCAGAGGGGTGAATGAACAGCAGGAAGAAGGGAGCAGGACCCATCCCTTCTGGGACATCTTCATGGAGGGTTTTTCCATTTATAAAAGGCACCACACATTTCCCTTCTTCACACCAGCAGAAGCACTTCCTCCCCAGAGCAGAGATTTAATCCAGATTGCCCATATCAAACACTCACAGAGCCTCTCCATGGCCTCTGCTTCAAATCCTGCCTCTGGGCTCCTGCCTTGGGCCCCTGCCTTGCATGGTGGACTGTAAGCTGTAAGATGAAATAAAACACTTTTCTCTCCAAGTAGCTTTTGGTCAGGATGTTTACCACAGCAATGGTAAGCATTCTAGGAAACAAGTATTTAGTTAATAAGTATAGTATTCTCAAGAGAGGGTTAGACTTAGGATGCAATTTGGGCATTCAAGAATATAGATGGTGTCTAAAGATAGAAGGTCACATGATCTCCCTCAGGGAGAGACTATAGGGGGATTTGAAAGGGTTTAATTTAGAGAAGAAAACAAGGCTTTAGGGTTGAGCAGCTATGCTGTGTACTTATGTTCAGTACTAGTGAAAATTATTACAGAGAAGACTCTAGTGCACCTAGGAAACAGCAGCCTGATCTGTAAGGTTCTTGCAGCGAAAGTGTGCACCAGGCTGGCTGTAGCTCAGTGGTGCCACCCTTGTCCAGTGTGTACATGGTCTTGGTTACATCATCAGCACTGGGAGCAGAGAGTGAACAGTACAGCTCATTAGCACAGAAAACAAGAAAGGGACTGAGAGGATTCCTGGCAAAGAACAGGAAAACCACATTACCTTCTGTATTGTACCTTTTGTGACCTTAAAGCAGAACAGCAAGGACGTAAGTATATATGGCTGGGGTGAAGAATTATTTTGCACCATGTTTGTGACTGTCCTAGGTCCCTACTTAGTGAGAAGTGAGCAGAACTCTGACCAAACCCATGAGGTCTTCAGTCAGCAGAACCAGGTTGTAATCCTGGCATTAACACTGTGTAGATTTGCCGTGGGGCCTTGGTCTCCTTGTTTGTAAACTAGGTGTAAGAATTTGTAACACCAAGAGATACAAGGCTAACTAAATCAAATATCTCTCGAAGGGTTAACATGGGGCCACCAGGCTGGTAGTGGTCAGTGAATAGTTGTGTTGCTATGCAGTGACAGCACAGGAAAACTAGATTTTAAGCACATCAAATACATTTGCACCAGAGGGACTGCATTCAGGAATTTCTTGCAAAGCACAGAGCAGAGTGTGCCTTTTTAATATGAACTCCACGTCTAATGACAGGTCAGGTGTCAGGACCCCTGCCTTTTCTGAGAAGACTTAAAGCAACATGTAATTCTGTCTAGAATAGCAATGAGCTTGGCCTTGGATGAAAGAGATCCACTCCTGATACAGTGCTTGCAAATTCCTAGGTGATTCACAGACTTAGATATGAAGCTGATGAATGACTGTGCCCAAGAGTGGACTAACAACACAGGTATTTAGGAACATTTATCCAGAAGAAATGAAGAACTGGTGTTATACCTTACATTTGGTTAAACAGGATTTCCAATTTTAAGAATAATTTTCATCTTTTAAAAAGATTCCTTTGGCCTTGATATACTGGATGAACTGGGCGGGGCAGCGGGGTGTAAAACTGTGGCTTGAAGGAGACCAGTAACAACCAGTGACGTTCTTTTTATGTTGAGCTGAAGCTCTGTAAACAAAAGAAAACTGTGTTGTGCTTGTGTAGTCAGACAGGGCAGAGAGAGCTAGACTCATGAACCAACAAGTTAAACCACCAACATCTTGGCTGTTCAACAGGAATTTATTGTGTGTGTGTGTGTGTGTGTGTGTGTGTGTGTGTGTGTGTGTATGTGTGTGTGTGTGTGTGTGTGTGTGTGTGTGTGTGTGTGTACAGGTACACATGGCAGCCAGCAGTTGATATTGTCTCCTATTGTTCTCCAGCTTATTTGTGCATGTGGCATATGCTTGTGCACACGTGTGGAGGATGAGTGTGCATCCGTGTGTGAGTATGGAGCTAATGTTGATCTGCCTTCCCTTGTGACTCTCCACCTTATTTGTTCTTTATTTTATCTTTTTAATTTTGAGACAGGGTCTCTTCACGGACTCACTAGACCAGATGGCAATGCCTGGCCCCCTCTCCCTAGTGCTGAGGTTACAGACACCCACAGGAACACCCAGCTTTTACGTGAGTGCTGAGGCTCCAAATTCAGGTCCGTGGCTTGTGTCCTCTGAGCCTTCCCCCTCGACCCTTGCACTTTATTTTTTGTAATAGAGTCTCTCACTAAGTTTAGAGCTCATCAACTGAGCTCAACTAGGTGGCTATTTATTGCTTGTATATATTGTATGTAGTTATTGTACTTATTGTATATAGTTTTTCTCATATTAGTTATAACTTTTTTCTTTTTATTAGAATAGAAGGAGGAAATATGGTGATATTTTATTTGTGCTGGAATGTGATTTTATTTGTATGTTAATAAAGTTGCCTGGAGATCAGAAGTCACAGCGAGCCATAAGCAGGAGTCAGGCGGTGGTAGCACATGCCCTTAATCCCATCACATGGCAGGCAGAGTCTCTGTGGTCAAGGACACATCCAAAGCAAGGTGACCTGAACTTTTAATCCCAGTACCAACCATAGAGACCTGGAGGTCTATATAGACAGGCAATGATGAAGAAATCATATGGTTGGGTTTAGAGCCAATAAGAAGGTAGAACAGAAAGGCAATAAAAAGACAGGACACAGGAAGAAGGTCTCTCTCAGGGTAAGGACGGCAGCGAGTGGTAAGATAAGGTGGTCTTAGCTCTTGGCTACTGCTCTGATCTCTGGGCTTTTAACTCTGCATCTGGCTCTGTGTTTCTTATTTAATAAGACCGTTTAGAATTTCATCTACAGGCCAGTGTGCTCCGGGGATCTGCCTCTCTTCACCTCCTCAGGGCTGAGATGATAGAGGTAGGGACTGACCTTGGCTGTTTTTTTCTGTGGGAACTGGGTATCTGAACTCAGATCCTCATATTTTTTTGGCAAGAACTTTACCAGTGAGCCATCTCCCCCGCCCACGTGTATACCTGCTTACATACACATGATTTTTGATAACTCAGTATCTGCTGTAAATCAGCATTCTCCCAGTCCGTTACTGCATCCAGGGGCTCAGCTCTTGTGTTTCCACCACCTCTGTTAACCCGGGTCCATATTCCTCGCAGAAAAGGAAGAAACTGCATCATTACACAGAGGTTCTCCTGTTTGAGTCTGAAAAGGACACAGGTCTCTCTGGTCCATTTGTGGGACAGAACTTGTCTCACTGCCCTTCTCATCTGCCTGGTGGTAGGGAACTGCACCCTTCTATGCACAAATCAGGACAAGAACTAAAGGACAAGGACAGTCCTAAAGAACTTAAAGATGAGCCCTAGTGTCTTTTGCCGCGGTCACTGAGGTCATTCTGGTGTGTTTCTAATATGGAAACTCTGCCTATTAACTGACCTACTTAATATTGGTGGCACAGCTGCTGTGTGTAGTGATCTCATGATGGCATTTGATGCCTCTGGGCCTTAAAGTTTTCCCGTGAACACTCCAGAGGGACATAGGGTGCCGTGAGCCTATGGTAGTGAGCCTGTGGCACCTCATGTTTGGTGGTGGCCAAAACCCAGCTACATCAGAGATTCTGGACCTCGTTTCTCCTGTTTCCCAACCCCTATTTTCAGCCTTCCTAGACATCTGCCAGCTAGCTAGTGTCCTTCGTAAGACTCCGAGGCTGCTAACTGGCACAGCCTCCTGTGGCATGCACAGAGACGGGGCTGCCCAGCCAGAAGCAATGGTCCTTCCTCCACATTTGTTCTCATTGTTTTCCAGTTTTATGTTTATCTCACAGTGCTTGTCTCTGAAGACTTCCTATCTCCTTGCTTTGAAAAGTAAATATAAGTTTATATCATGGCATCAATTACAAATAAAAATACTGATGAATAGATTCTTAATTTTTAGTGAAATCAAGTATCCCACTGTGTTCTAGAATATTCTAGAATTATTTCATCCTTTTATTTTGGGATAGTTTATGAGCATAGGGCCTTTGTCTTTGTTTAGGGGCATTCTAGAGTCTCCTTTTATTTCACCTTTTATCTCTTTCTTATTTTCAGAAAGTCATTTCTTGGTATTTGTTGAATTAGTGTTTGGAAAGACACACTGTTGGGTTATCTTTCCTGTACCCCAAATTCAGCAACTAGACTTTCTTGGGTATTTTAAATTTTGCTTTCACATACTAAATCAAAAATATTTACTCCCGCTTTTCAGAGGACAAAAGCTAAATGATTCTGTGTATGAGTGTGTATATGGACACACCTGGGTAAGGGACATGTACACACACACACACACACACACACACACACACACACAAACACACACATACAGAGCATGGTTTGATGGTAAGTCAGGAACCCAGATGGGATTGACTTGTAAGTGGTTTGGGCTGTTGTTTCCACCATCTATGATCCTAAAATGGAAAAACAAACAAACAAAAAACTCCTGTAGTTTAGATGGCTTTCTGGGTAAGGAACTAACTTAGAGGTTAGTCTGAGGGAAAAATTGACAGGGTAACTAAAAGGTAAGTCTGGTGTGCCCAGAGATGAACAAATGTGTAGCTCTAACACTCTGACACATTTAGATCAAAATTGACATCTTAATGAGCTTGGTGTGGTTTGAAGAGAAAGTTTTCACATGGGCTTATGTGTTCGTACATTTGGTCCCCAGCTAGTGGTTCTTCTGGGGATGGTTATGGAACCTTATGGAGGCGCAGACTGGCTGGGGGAAGTAGATCACTGGGAGCTGGCTTTTGGGTTTCATAACTTGGCCCACTTCCTGTCCTCTCTGGTTCCTGTGTGTGGACGAATCCACCAGCATCCTGGTTACCAGGCTGCTCTATGCTCCCACTGCCAAGCCTTCCCTGTCATGACGGGCCGGATCCCTTCTGGAACTTTAAGCCTAAATACACCCGTTCTTCCTCAGTTAGAGTCACTCTTGCTCTCATAAACACAGAACCAAAAGCATGGGGAAGAAAGGGTTCATTTCAGGTCACAATCAGGTCACAATCATTCACCAAGGGAAGTCAGGGCAAGAAATCAAGACAGGAATTTGGAGGTAGGAACTGAAGCAGAGGCCATGGAGGAATGCATCACTTGTTCCTTGTGGCTTTCTTAGTCTACTTTCTTACAGCTCAGGACCATCTGCCCAGTGGCGATATTGCCTACAGTGAGCTGGGCCCTCCCTTATCAATCATGAAAATGCTCTAGAGACATGCCTGCCAATCAAATGGAGGCATTTTCCCAATGGACATTCCTCTTCCCAGATAACTCTAGCTTGTATTAAGCTGACAAAAAAGTAACCAGCACATTTCCCTAAAGTTTCTTTTGTCAGGAAATTTTATCACAGCAACAGGTAGGTAACTAATTCAAGACTACACCTAAATGTTCCCACTATTGAAATCAAAGTGAATTAAGTAGGAGATGGAATGGGCTTCCAAATCTATGTGAACTGGGCTTGTCTGTCTCATTGTATCCCTAAACTGTTTCTTTTCTGTATTATGTTGTTTTCCATATGCCATTAATGTCCTCTGCCATACTGTGGCTTGAGTTCCATGAGACTAGAAGTCCCCTGTAGCTGGAGTTTTCCTGCCTGGCCCACAGTCAGGGCAAATCTCTTTCACCTGCCAGTCCCACAGCCTCTCAGACCCGACCAAGTAAACACAGAGACTTATGTTGCTTTCAAACTGTATGGCCGTGGCAGGCTTCTTGCTAACTGTTCTTATAGCTTAAATTAATCCATTTCCTTTAATCTATACCTTGCCACATGGCTCGTGGCTTACCGGCATCTTCACAAGCTGTTTCTCATCGTGGCGGCTGGCAGTGTCTCTCTGACTCAGCCTTCCACTTCCCAGCTTTATTCTCCTCAATGCCCCGCCTATACTTCCTGCCTAGCCAACGGCCAATCAGTGTTTTATTGATTCATTAGCAACACATTTGCCATACATCCCACAGCAGTCCCCTCTAAATTCCTTCATTCCTACAGGTTCAGTTCAACCAAAGTGCTCTGCCTGGCTTGCCTATGGCAGGGATCACTATATTACTATTTAGTAAATATGTACTGGTTGCTTCAGTAAGTAAAACACAGTCCTTGACTTCAAAGAGTTGTTTAAACTTGTGAGGGAAGCTGGGAATGGATATTTCAAAACTAAATGAATGTGCCCTGTATTGCAGGAGTGTGAAGATGTGACAGCTTTGATCAGGAGAGAAAATTTAGGGTGTGTAAGATGAATCTTAAAAGGTCTTATTAATAAAAAACCCCAGAGCCAGATATTGGGGTGAAAGCCGAGAGATCAGAGGGACAGAATAAGCCACAGCCACAACTTCTTATCCTAGGAAATCCTCAGCCAAGAGAGAGCTACTTCCTGGATACTCACGCCTATATCCTTTCTGTCCCTGCCATCTCACTTCCTCTCTCCGCCCAGCTATATCACTTTCCTCTTTCTGCCCAGCTCTATCACTTCCTGTCTGTTTGTACAGAGCTCCAGACCTTCATGGTTAGTGCTGGGATTAAAGGTGTGTGCCACCATGCCTGGCTCTGTTCCCAGTGTGGCCTTGAACTCACAGAGATCTGGATGAGTCTCTGCCTCCGGAATGTTAGGATTAAAAACATGTGCTACCACTGCCTGACCTCTATGTTTAATATAGTAGCTAGCTTTTTCCTCCGATCTCCACACAAGCTTTTTTTATTAAACCACAAATAAAATATTACCACAAGGGTGGGAAAAGTTCAATGCCTCATAGTTGAATCAAGTACCATTTCTTAGAAAGTGGAAGAAAGGAAGGATTTGGTTTTTAAAGTGAGATGTGGAACTTAATAAAATGTTCCCAACAGGCCTGGTCAGTATAATGCTGTATTGAAGGCAGTGTTCCTTTAGGTAAATTCCACTTTGTGTAACCTAATATGCTACATGTAAGTTTATTAGCAAATCTATTATAGCATCAAATTATTATTTCAAGTTTCTCCTGGATCAGTATGGCATTCTATGCCAGGATTGATGATTATAAAATCAAAACATCAGGGCTGGAGAGATGTTTCAATAGTTAAGAGGGCTTGTTGCTTTCTTAGAAGATCTGAGTTCAGTTCCTGGCACACAACTGTCTGTAATTCCCAGCTCCGTGGGATCTGATGCCCTCTTCTGGCCTCTGAATCATTTCCCATGCTGTTCAATCAGACAGAGATACATGCACATTCATATATATAAAAATAAAATTTAAAAATATTACTCAAAATAAAGCTATCTGGTGATTTGAAAAGTGTTAAAGATGCCTAATATCCTGCAGTATCAAATATTCAACCCAGACTTAATTCTTTACATAAAAATTAATTAACATATCTATCCCATTTGTATGTAACTTTGCTTTTATCTTTAATGAATGGCAAAACTTTATGTATTCCAAAGAATCACTTGAAGACAAATTTCTGTATGATTTATTATCAGTAAATGTTTAATTTGTATACCTATTTCATGTTCCTGTGACCTGGAGCCATGAAAATTTTTGAGTGAAAACAAGTCTTGGGTAGGAAAACTTTTAAAGCCTCTACTACAGCACCTGGGATGTGGTAAAGGGGGAAATACAGAAGATAAACTTCTAGAAGCTGAGAGGTGGCACATTACATGTACATCTTTTAGGAACTTGAAACAGAAGCCTGCCTGTGGTCACTTCATCAACTAGAGTTGCATTTTTATCACATTAGTCCAAAGCCTTGAGCCTTGAAGCAGGCAATCAGAGGTGGCGTCCCAGCCCGAGCTATCTGGGCTTCAGGGTTGGTCCTTTTGTCTTTCTGTTTCTCTTTATAGCATGCAGACTTTGTCCTAATCCTGATCATGGCTCTACCTACAGGTCTTGCATTCCTGTTCAAAACAGTGTTAGTCATGCAGCAGCAACTGTCCCAACAGGCTGAGGCCAGATCATGAGGGCCTGGTGACTCACAGGATCGAGTGTGGATTACATTCTCCAGGCAGAAGGTAGGTGTTAAGAGATTTAGGCAGAAGAGTCAAGGATTTGCTTATTCAGGCAGTTGGGTGCAGTGGACATAGGGAGGAAGAGCAAGGAGGCAGCTAGGACGCTGGTAGGTCAAAGATGGCTGTGAGTGGAATGCAGGATAGATACATGGCTGAGTTCTACAGCCTCTTTCATTCTGCTTAAGTCATACTGCCCATGCGTATGGAGAGGACGTTGACATCTAAATGTGGTATCACTTGGATGGGTACTTTCACAGACTGGCTGTGGAGTAGGAAGTTGACCTAAGCATCGTGGCAGATAAGGAATGACCATCTCCATTTTATGGATGAAACCATTAAGGACGCAAACAATTAAGCCTCCTCGTGAGTGGGAAGTAAAAGACAGCGAACTGATTATTTCTGAATCCGGTTGTGGTGACTTCACACTTGTGCTACTTTGGGTTACATGCGGCATTCATGCAGAAACCCAGTCACCCAATCTTTTCCCTTAGTCTTCTTCTGTTTTTCTCAGCTCTCTCAAGGTTTCTGGACCCCCTCTCCCAACAATGTTTTATGAGTTAAACTCGGGCTGAAAATATTTATGGAAAAAAAAGGGAAGGATTTCTTGGCTGCTGCTTGTTGTAGAGGCATACTCATTTCTGTCCTGTTTTGTTCTGGTTTCCCTGTATGTAAACAAAAGTAGAATTTGCCATCTGGCGCCATCTCGTGGCTCCTTTAGACATTGCACAAGAGAGAGCCTTCAGTGAGCTTCAGTATTTGCCTGAGACTTGCTGCCATCTTGAAGTCACGCTGTTCATGAGATGCTATAAACCCCAGAATTCTTCACGTAGACCCAGGGACAATAAGCACGAGGAGTGATTGTCCCTCTGCCTTTCAGCCCTTTGTCACCATTTTGGTTGGGGACTCTAGTTTTCATGACTTATTTAAGGTCCCACAGCTGCAGGCAGGTGAATTGGATCTGGACCACACCTTCCACAATCCAGTCATTATGGGGAAGATGGACAATGTTTAGGATGTGATTGGAGGCATCTCTAACATTTATCATACTCATCAGTAACTTTCACGTAATAGCCACTTTAAAATGGATTTTGGATGACTGTGAATGTCCCATCTTCTAGGCTATAAAAGCTAGTAATAAGAAGCTAGTAAAAGCCAATCATACCCAGAGCCATCCTGTCTCACGGGTGCCATGTCCCCAAATGCCTCCTCACTGTTGTTGTTTGGCGGCATCTGTTTACTACAGGTGCAGCTATGGAGTCACAGTAAGTGTGTGACTCAGGTGTCATTCTTGGGTATTCTGAATCCACTTACTTCATCAAGATACCTATAGGCAGAGAATGTCCTAGCTACTGGCAGAAGATACGGTGACCTACTCACAATCCTAATTCAAACAGTGACAAACTCTCATTGCATCATAATTTATCTTTACCAGCGACCTTTATCCATAATAAATGGAACTCTGTGTACCTATATTTCCAATTTCTCTCTTGTGGCTTTTTCTGTTTGGGATTCTCTAAACACTAGTAGAAATAGGTAACAGTTTAGAACCAAAAACTTTTGATAAGAATCATGACATTTCCACTTTATAAATCTGTAACTACAACTCAAGTTACTAAGGCTTAATTTTCAGTGGCATTGAAAGACTAGAGATGTGCAAAGTATTGAAAGCTGTTTGTGGTGCGCGCATACAGCTTATGTGTTAAGTGAACAAAGATATCACTGTTGTCACAAAAACAATATCCATCTAAAAAGATATTTACAAATCTTTTTTTTTCCATTTCTTTCTTTTCTGTCCTGAGAATGTAACACAGGCCTTAAGATGTCAATCCAGTGCTCTCCCCTAGCTACATCCTTAACCCATATAAATGTACTTTTTATTATTTGTTTCTCCTCAACAATCTCCTGGCATGTGTTGCTTTCATGTGTCAGACTTGCCCCATACTACTGATGGTCAAACTATTGATTTACACAAAAAGATCGATAAAATCTCTCATGGTTTCAATGGCTTTCCCCTTTCCTTGGCCTCTGTTAGCTATTCTTATCATTCTCTTATTCTTGCCTATATTAATAAGACTGGTCATGGAGGCAATGCATTCAACCATAGCCTCTATTAAAGCCACTATTTTTTTTTTAAAAAAAAGAAGTTAGAAATGGGAAGAGATAGAAGGATGTGGTGATATTTTGAACAATAAAATTTGCCTGAAGATTAGAAGACAAAACAAACCATTAGATTAAACATAGAGGCCAGGCAGTGGTGGCACACACCTTTAATTCCAGCACTTGGGATCTCACACCTTTAATCCCAGTACTAGGAAGGTTGAGACAGGAAATGATATAACTGGACAGAGAAAGGAATATAAGACGGGAGAAGACAGGAACTCGCTCTCTTTCAGGCTAAGAGGCTGGTGAGGTAAGAGGTGGTGGCTGTGGCTTGTTCTGCTTCTCTGATCCTTCAGCTTTCACCCTGATATCTGGCTCTGGGTTTTTATTATAAGACAATTTAGGATTCACACTACATAAGGATACATGGTCTTTGTGCTCACAGATAGCACTAGAGCAACCAGAAATGTTAAACACATGAGCTTTTCTCTTCAGTGAAAAGGATTTACACCTGTTCTGTCCAGAAGGCTGGAGTACATGTTGTTTATAGCCTGGTAACTTTTGCTATTCTGTAGATCCTGGCTTCACCTGACTCCCCCTTATCCTGAGCATGGTTTCTCAGTCAATAGAACCCATTCTTGTGGAAGAGGTCACAGGTACTTTGCAGAGGAGTTTCAATGTAGTCATGCTTTAAGCTTTATTGTGATAACTGCCATGGGGATCCTTTTCCTCAAGGTGTACTGTGTTTAAATATGTCAAAAATACACCACTTGGGGTCAGACTCCAGAAGTTTGAACCAGCCTAGCTAACTAAGTCATGCTGAATTGGGTTTCCTGCTTGCCTTTCATGGTTCACTCCTCTGCCTGTCATAGCATTTGCAGGGACCCCCACATCCCTCAAGTCAAAAGCTAGCCCGTTTCTGAACAAGGAAATAATCTGGAACCTCTGTTATCATCTGATTCCCCTATCAGTGTGTGAGAGATTCGTATGAATCCCAACTCTAATATTTTATACATGTTGTCAGCACTTTTCCATCTCTTTCAATTATAATATTATTCACTCAAAGCTATTGTTTGGATCAGACTCATTCCTTCAAAATTAGCCTTGCTCTAAGAAACAATGCCAGAAATTACAGATTTTACACACTTGATTTTTCCCCTAATTGCTGATGAGAATAATATACAACCACAAACATCCCTTACAAGAACTATCTGTGAACAGTAGTAGTTGGTTTTCTTCTAGGTCTGTAGCCTATCAGATCTCCGGGTCTTGACCACTTGAGGAGCAAAACTGAGGTTCCTCCTCATGGAGTGGGCCCTACATATAATCAGATATTGCTTGGTAATGCCCAAAAGCTTTGTGCATATATAGTATGGCATCTGGTTTTGTGGTTTTAGGGAATTCCTGTGTTTCAGTTTGTTTTGTTTTATTATTATTCTTTAGATGTCTGTTTGTTTTCTAAGGAGAGACGAGAAGAGTGTGGATTCCAATGGGAAGGAAGGTGAAGGAAACAAGAATATATTTTATGGAAAAAAAATCTATGTTCAATAAAAGAAAAAAATAAAAAAGAACGTATTCATGTATCATGCAGAATCATCTCAGACGCCACTACTGACAGTAATATACAACCCAGCTCTTATCCTGGACATCTGTCCAGGCTAGGAATATCAGTCTTCTCTCTCTCCAGTGACTTCATTCCCCTTTCATGTTTCCATGGTTGTAGCTAGAGTTTTCCTGCCTGGCCCACAGTCAGGACAAATCTCTGTCACCCGCCAGTCCCACAGCTGCTCAGACCCAACCAAGTAAATTCTCTTCTCTGCTTGTCCCACTTATGCTTCCTGCCTGGCTACTGGCCAATCAGTGTTTTATTTACTAACCACTCAGAGCAACATGTTTGACATACAGAACATCCCACAGCACTGAAGGAAACCAGAATATATTTTATGGAAAAAAAATCTATATTCAATAAAAGAAAGAAAATAAAAAAGAATGTATTCATGTATCATGCAGAATCATCACAGATGCCACTACTGACAATAATATACAACAACCCAGCCCTTATCCTGGTCGTCTCTCCAGGCTAGGAATATCAGTCTTCTCTCTCTCCAGTGATTTCATTCCCCCTTTCATGTTTCCATGGTTGTTCAGGACAATCTTGTAAGGATGGAGTTTTAAATCATTGGGAAGTAAGGTAAAGGCCTTGATATTCTGGAAAGATAATTTAATACAGATCTGAAGTGACACCCCAGTCTCTAATGTGAACAAAAATAACATGTCTGGGGAATGGTTCTTTTGATACAGTTTCTGCTTATTTTTCCTGTCTACAGAGACTCTGGTGGATGGACTCTGATTCACTGTAGTAAAGAGAACATGAAAGTTTGATTCAGTCTGACATGTACCCCCGCCATTAGCCTTATCTCAGTTTGCAGAGTCTCTGTAGCTGAGATGTGGCCACTGATCTGCCTCTATCCCCCTCTTCTAGAGCACTAGAACATTAAAAAGGAAATAGATGTACACTGTAAGACTGCTCAAGCCCAGCACACAAGCACTCACTGGAAATGAGTCTCTGTGAATTAACTGTGGTAGAGCGCAGGAGCCTACACTTGAGCTTGGGCTATTTTTGAGAAACTGTGGAGGTTTGAATGAAAATGGCCCCCATAGGCTCACAGGGAGTGGCACTATTTGGATTAGGACATATGGCCTTGTTGGAGGAAGTGTGTCACTGGGGGCGGTCTTCAGGGTTTCAAGTGCTCAAGCCATGCCCAGTGTCTCTCTCTCTTCCTGCTGCCTGCCAATCCAGATGTAGAACACCGGACTATCTTTGCAGCACCACATCTGCCTTTATGGCACCATGCTTCCTCCCATAATAAGAAACTAAACCTCTGAACTGTAAGCCAGCCCCAATTAAATGTTTTCCCACACAAAGAGTTTCAGTGGTCGTGGTGTCTCTTCACAGCAATAGAAACCTTAACTTAGACAGACTTTCCCCTACCTATTTTCATGATAGCTTGCTCTCCCAAGTCTCATGTCCAGGCTCTGTAAAATGGACGCAGTAGTAACAACTATGCACAGTGTTATTCTACAGAAGAAATAAGACATTATAAACAAGTTTCCCAGTACCTGATGCCAGGAATTTGACAAATTCAATTGTGATTGTGACAGCAAGGCTAGTCTGTGTTTTGAAGATCTCCAGCCTCAAAACCCATTCAATATGAAGTGGATGCTTAGAAGGTACCGTTTCAGAAACCATGGGGGGGACTGTGTAGACAAATTTCTAAACAGTCTTATTAAATAAGAAACACAGAGCCAAATACAAGGGTAATAGCCGTAGAAATTAGAGCAATAGTGATAGCCACCAAACTAACCTTAGCTCACCACACTGCCATTGCTTCCTAAGAGAGCCTCTTCCTGTCTAACCTGTGCTGTGGGATGTTCTGTATGGCAAATGTGTTGCTAATTAGTCAATAAATAAAAACACTGATTGGCCATTGGCTAGGCAGGAAGTGTAGGCAGGACAAGGAGGAGAATAAAGCTGGGAAGTGGAAGGCTGAGTCAGAGAGACACTGCCAGCCGCCACCATGACAAACAGCATGTGAAGATGCCAGTAAGCCACGAGCCATGTGGCAAGGTATAGATTAATAGAAATGGATTAATTTAAGCTGTAAGAACAGTTAGCAAGAAGCCTGCCACAGCCATACAGTTTGTAACCAATATAAGTCTCTGTGTTTACTTGATTGGGTCTGAGGCTGTGGGACTGGTAGGTGAGAGAGATTTGCCCTGACCGTGGGCTAGGCAGGAATACTCAAGCTACAAACCTGTGCCTTTATTGCCTTCCTGCTCTGCCTTCTCATTGGCTCTAAACCCAGCCATCTCACTTCCTTGTCACTGCCTGTCTATACATACCTCCAGGTCTCTATGGTTGGTACTGGGATTAAAGGCATGTGTCACCACGCTTGACTGTGTCCTTGAACACACAGAGACTCTGCCTACCCTGTGATCGGATTAAGGCTGTGTGCTACCACTGCCTGACTTCTGTTTATGGCTGGCTATGACCTCTGATCTCCAGGCAAACTTTATTAATTAACATACAAATAAAATATCACTACAGGACTGACTCAGACACACACACACACACACACACACACACACACACACACACACACACCCCGCAAAGGAGGAAAGGTCAGTTTACAGCTCAGTTACAGCAACTCCCTCTTGCATTACTTTCAGGTAATTACTTCCAGCCAGGTAGATGCAAAAGCATCCAGCTCCTCCCAGAGATAGCAATGCTGGACCTATTCAGGGACTCTAGTGAAAGCGGTCAGCATCCCTCTAAGAAAAGCAGCCCACTGCATGGACTGCAGCTGCTCTGGGGAACAGAACCCGCCCAAAGCATCCTCCAGGTGCCTTTAGAGAAACAAGAGCTGCATATTAGAAGGAGAGGGAGGAGGGAAGGGGGAAGGAAGACGTGTTCAGACTGGCTGCTTTGCAGGACTGCTTTTGTCTTCCCACTTTCCTTTCATGAGATGACCAAATGTGGCTTGCCCTGTTGTTCTCTCGAATCCTAGTTTGTTTTGCTTTTCCTTGGTGTGGTGGTTGATCTTGACTATCAGCTTGACAGAGTACTGGTCAGAAATTCTGCTGGGGAAGTGTTTGCAGATTGTTTCCGTGGAGTGGCAGGCAGATGGGGTGAGGAAGAACAGCATCATTGGGTAGGCTGAGGGCTTGGATGGAACTCCAGTAAAAAGAGGAAGGCCCTGAGTGGATGGCTGCTCTGCTCTCCCCGCGTGGACAAGTGTCTGCTGCCACCCTGACTCCCAGGTGTCCGAGCCCACACTCTTCAGCCTTTGAACACTGGCTTGTTCTAGCAAGTATTTGATAAGACTGAGAAAGCAAGAGGGGAGAGGGCAACCAATGACTTCCTTTTATTGCCTTGACAGTTTCATGTCTTAAAACATCCACATTATAAAAGTTTTGAAGCATCTGAAACTTTTTAAAAAAGCATACACAATGAGCTATGTTCATAACTCATAATTTTAATATGCTACCCTCTAGTGGTGACTAGAATTAGATCCCCCCACCCCCCAATTTTATTTTATTTTTGAGAGTCTCATACATGTGTATCATGTGTTTGGATCAACGCTACCCTCCAACTCCTTTTATCCCTTGGTTATTTCCCCAATTCCAAGTGTTCTTTCACGAACTCACTGAGTCCATGTAGTGCTGCCAGTAGTCCCGTGGGTTCATCTACCGCAGCATGGGTGGGCTCTCAGGGACCAGATCCTAAAGAAAACTGAGTCTCCCTCTCTAAGCATCTGTCAATTACCAATGTCTCTCCACCTAGTGGTGGGCTTCATGACTGCCTCCCTATCCTGGGGTTTGGCCCGGCTTGACCTTTTGCAGGTCTTATGCATGCAGTTACAGCTGCTAGCTGCTATGAGTTCATGTGTGGGACTGTCCTGATGTGTCTTGAAAACAGTTTTGCTATAGTCATCCACCATCTTTGGCTCTTAAAATCTTTCCACCCCCTCTTCCGAGATTACCCCCCCCCAGCACTGGGAGGAAGGGGTGCGATGGGCTGAACACCCCGAAGTCTCTTGTTCTCTGCACACTGACCACTAGTGGGTCTCTGTTAATCACCAAATGCTGCAAAAAGAAGCTTCTTTAACGAGGGTAGAGCCCATGTTTTAATTCTATTTGAAGAGTGTATTCACTCATTTGGCTCATAGTACAGGGATAAGGTGAGTTTAAATTTCCATCATTCTCAGTGCATTTCCTAGAGTGGTCCACAGAACTGCTGCTCCACACAGTTTGGGGATCAAGCTAAAAGCAAAAGGATCAGATTTGAATGCAGCCTTTTACTGGATTCACTCTCCTCAATTTAGACCATGATGAGAATTGCCTCTCACAAACTGGTTGTGTAGGAAGTTTTCTGATTGTTTTTTGTTTCAAGATACAATTGATTTTTATAGCATTTTAATGACTGTTGCCTTGACATTTTTGACAGATCATTCCAGAATATCGTTTGTCTTGGTAGATGTTGGCATCAAGTGATTTTCTTGTGACACTCTTGGTTTTTAGTATGATGAAAGTTTTTCACTTGTATGTGGACATTTTGTACCCTGTGTTAGGAGACTAAGTATCCTATTGAATTCTTCCATGTTAGCAAGCTGTCATCTGTCCAGGTATAAGACACACTTCTCAGCCCACTGTTGTCTCTGGCTTCAGACTCTCAGTCTCTGTGTTGGTGCTTTGGTCTGCTTGGGATATGTGGCCCCCCACAAGCTCACACTGGCTTCTGTTGTGCTATCTGAGGACATAGACGGGTTTTCTTTGGGGCTGAACTCAAAAATCACTGGACTGGCTGTAGAGTTTCAGCTCAGAATAGAAGAGGATGGTTCCTAGCTGGTGAGGTGGTAATCGGGCTTCCTCACTGATGCCTTGTGTGATGTTGCCAGTGAGACTCCTTTATGATCTGGGTGAAGAATGAACTAACTGGTATGTCTTCTTTAATAAGATCAAGGATTGGGAACTCCATGTCTAGGTCACCTCCAGTAAAGTCTAGAACCATCTCGCTTTCACATTCAGAATCCTCCCCTGCTTGTTTTGTGACCATTTCTGGAGTAGAAAGTTCATCATAATGGGGAGGAGAGGGATGTACTTACCTTACCATTGTGCCCTGGCAGAAATTAATCTTAATGAAAAACACTCAATTTAATCCAGCAATTCTATTTTTACAACCATTTGGCAGCCACAGAAAAGGCCCCGTGTGTCTGTCTGGGTCTTCTACCTCATTAGCTTCATTGCCCATAGTCCTCACTACCCTCCCCACATTGCTCCTGCCTGTTCAGGTAGAATTTCAAAGTGTTTTCTTAGAGTATGAAAAATTAGTGGCAGAAAAATCATAGTCACAACAGGACGATGTTTCTACTAGGTTAAACAAAACAGAGCGCTAAGATAGGGAGGTTTTAAAATTTCAGGGTCTTTTCAGTGTGTTAAACTAAATGGGATACAACATAAAAAGAGATGTGAGATTTATCTACTTAATTTTAATGTAGAACATAACATTTCAACATTCTTAAGAGTCACTTGTACTTAGTATAGATCAAAGTGAAATGACATAGAGCCCTGAAGGCAGGTCATTTTACAGCAGTGGTTTTTGAAAGGAAGTAGCAATGAGAATTCAGTGCATTTATATTTTGAAAGTGGCTGTCTTGTCATGAAAGAATAGATTCTATTGCTGCCATTAGTTTACTGCATTTTTCATCACACTAGTTGTTTATGTTTTGTTTTTGAATAGGGTCCTCATGTGGCACAGAATAGCCTCAGACTCACTATGTAATCAGGATGACCTTAAATTTCTGATCCTCCATTTCCCAAGACACCACTTAATTCATACTCATAATTTTCATTATTAAAAATAATGGTGTGTGGTGATCTATTATGTCCCCCAATATACTTTGCATCCTAATAAACTTATCTGGGGTCGGAGGACAGAACAGCCACTAGGTAGACATAGAGGCCAGAAAATGGTGGCACTCACACCTTTAATCCTAGCATTTTGGAGGCAGAGATCCATTCGGATCTCTGTGAGTTCAAAGCCACACTGGAAACAGCCAGGCATGGTGATTCATGCCTTTAATCCCAGGAAGTGATGGCAGGAAGCAGAAAGGTATAAAAGGTGTGAAAAATAGGAACTAGAGTCTGTTAAGCTTTTAGTTTTTGAGCAACAGTTCATCTGAGATCCATCTGGATGAGGACTCAGAGGCTTCCAGTTTGAGGAAACAGGATCAGCTGAGAAATTGGCTAGGTGAGGTTAGTTGTGGCTAGTTCTGTTTCTCTGATCTTTCAGCGTTCACCCCAATACCTGGCTCCAGGTTTGTTTTTATTAACAAGACCTTCTAACAACTTGTGCTACAATGGTTATTAATATGTTTAATTTTGATCAAAATCAAGATTTGGGTGTCTTTTTGGAGAATGAAATGACACAAATGTCCTGTTCCTATGGAGAAAACCATAGGGTTTGTTGCCAGTTGTCCACATAAGTCTTCCAGTAAGTTAGAATTTTACACAACTCTTAAATCAAACCATGCAGGTTGTATCAGTTAGTACTTTAGATGAAACCATTCATTCATCAACTTTCATTTATCACCAACACATTTTGGACTAATTATCTAGCTGTGGTAGCATTCTGCTATGTGGTGAGAGGCTGCACTCTTCCTAGACAAAGACATCATTATGTACATGTGCCTTTCAGCAAGTCCAAGAAACTGCTGGAAAAGCAAGTGTTCTAAAGCAGGATAGAGATGAGTATGAGCCAGGATAATACTGCAGTTAGCTAAGTCTGAAGATGCTAGTGTGTGTAGGCTTTGCACCAACTGCAGGGAGACTCCAGCCATCAGGGTCCGCCTCCACTCTCACACAGGACAGAGAAAGAGAAACCACGGTGGTCTGTGGGAGTGCTTGGTGCCTTAGGAGGAGCTGGGACTGGAAAGAAAACAAGGGAAAATGGTGACAAGGCAAATGGAAGAATAAAAGAAAGTGAAAAATGGACACAGGGTTCTTCCTGCCACCTCCCAGTGACCTGAGGGTGAGAATGGCTAGCATTCCTGCTTACCTATCCACACAGGTGCAGATGCCTGGTCCTGGGAAATCATTCACCAGCTTCGTATTCCACGGAAGCCTGAATTTGAGAACAACCCCATTGTCTAGTTTGATCTTTATTCTTTGTCAAAATTCTACTACCCTTGTCAGTGATTAATTTGAGAATGGACTTATTTTTAATCAATACCCAGGTGAGACCACAAGAAATTAGAGAAGTTCTTTTTTGCTTAAGGTGGAAAAATGACTTAAGTGAGAAATAAAGGCTCATCTCTCCTCTCCTGCCTGTGCATGGGTATTGGAGCCATGCTGCCTGAACCACCATAGCCACCTGTGAATGGAGACAGCACAGTGAGCCGCACTGCGAAGCTTCTCTCCAGTGACTCTATTTTTCATTTGGGAAGGTGTGAAAATGGACCTTCCTTTTCTTTTTCTTTTCCTTTTTTTTTTTTTTTGTTTTGGTTTTAGCTTTTTGTTGTTGTTGTTGTTGTTCTTTTTTTTGAGACAGGGTTTCTCTGTGCAGTTTTGGTGCCTGTCCTGGATCTCACTCTGTAGACCAGGCTGGCCTTGAACTCACAGAGATCCACCTGGCTCTGCCTCCTTGAGTGCTGGGATTAAAGGCGTGTGCCACCACTGCCTGGCTGACCTTCCTTATTTTTAAAGCCACTTTTAGTTGTATTTTTTGTTATTTATAGACAAAGATATCAAAATAAATTGTTAATCAGATAGAAAATTAAATAAATACTTGGCATCATGGTGTGTGTGTGTGTGTGTGTGTGTGTGTGTGTGTGTGTCTGTGTGTGTGTCTGTGTGTGTCTGTATGCAGAGGTCAGGAGTAAATCTTGGGTGTCATTTCTCAGGTAACATCCACATTTTTTGGAAATAGTCTTATGTTGGCCTAAAAGTCCCAAGTAGAATAGCCTGGATGGCCAGCGAGCCTCAGGGGTCCACCTGTCTACTTCAACAGTGCTGGGACTAAAAGTATATCTTACAAGGACCCCATGACTGGCTTTAAAAAAAAAATTATTTATTTGTTTAAAAAATTTTCATTTTACATACCATTCACTGTTCCCCCTCCCCTTCTCTCACTCCCCTGCCACTCCCCTCCCCCCATCCCCTCCTCATAGGGGGTAAGGCCTTCCTTGGGGAGTCAGCACAGGCTGGCACACCAAGCTGGGGAGGACCAAGCCCCTCCCTGCTGCATCAAGGCTGAGTAGGCATTGCACCATAGGGAAAGGGCTTTAAAAAGCCAGTTCGTGTACCCAGGATAAGTCCTGGTCCCATTGTCAGGGGACCCACAAACCGATAAAGCCACACAATTGTCACCCTCATTCAGAGGGCCTAGTGGGGTCCCATGAAGGCTCCCCAGCTGTCAGTCCAGAGTCCGTGAGCTCCCACTAGCTTGGGTCAGCTGTCTCTGTGGTGGTTTTTCCCATAATGACCTTGTCCTACCTTGCTCCTATAATCCCTCCTCCCTCTCTTCAACTGAACTCCAGGAGCTTGGCCAAGTGCTTGGCTGTGGATCTCTGCATCTGCTTCCATCAGTCACTGGATGTAGGTTCTATGATGACAATTAGGGTAGTCACCATTCTGAGTGAAGGGGAAGGCTAGTTCAAGCACCCTCTCCGTCATTGCTATGAGTCTTAGCTGGGGACATCCTTGTGGGTTCCTGGGGATTTCCCTAGCTGCAGATTTCTTCCTATCCCCTTAATGGTACACTCTGTCAAGATATCTTTTTCATTGCTCTCCCTCTGTCCCATCCCCAACTCAGCCATCTGGAACCCTCATGTTCCCACCCCCATCCTTTCCCCTCTAATTCCCCCTCCCAGTTTACCCAGGTGATCTTAATCCTTTCCCCTTCCAGGGCGATCCATGCATGTTCCTCTTAGGGTCCTCCTCTTTACTTAGCTTCTCTGGGGTTGTGGATTGTAGCCTGTTTATCCTTTGCTTTGCGTCTAATATTCACTTATGAGTGACTACATGCCATGTTTGTCTTTCTGTGTCATCCATCAACTCATGATGACATTTTTTTTTATCACTGCACAACACTCTATTGTGTAAATGTACCACATTTTCTTTATTCTTCAGTTGAGGGACATCTTGGTTGTTTCCAGGTTCTGGTTATTATGAATAGTGCTGCTATGAACATAGTTGAGCAAATATCCTTGTAATGTGATTGAGCATCTTTTGGATATATGCCCAAGAGTGATATTGCTGGGTCTTGAGGCAGGTTGATTCCCAATTTTCTGAGATACTGCCATACTGATTTCCAGAGTATGCCCAGCTTTTTAAATATAGATTCTCGAGCTCAAACTTGTGTTCTTGTGCTTATAAGGTAAACTCTTTACCAACCGACCTATCTCCCCAGCCCTATTTTACATCATTTTGAGGCAGGCTAGGCATCATTGGAAAACAAGCAATTGCATGAAAGCTAAATCTAGCACAATCAAGTTACAATACAGCGGGACACCATGTAACTACTCAGTAAAAAATAAGACATTGCTGGATCTAGATAGGACCAACATTGCTAGTGGAGACAACCACTTTCCTTTACTTCATTGTGAAGATATGTCCATATCATTAAGCATTATGCTGTCCATATATATCTGGTGGATGCAAATGTCTCTGAGAGCACCCACATTCATCCCTGAATGATAACTTTTACTCTGCAAAAAAAAAAAAATTGCTTCCAGTTTTTCAGTTTGTCTTGTCTTTGAATTCTTGATCTGATAAGAGCCAGGGAACCAAGTAGAGGTCCATCTGTCTGTCTGTCTGTCTGTCTGTCTATTTCTTCTTGAGATTTCCCCAGCCCTCATCATCCATAGCAATATCATGAACTTCTTGAAGATTTATCATTATCTGAGAGTAATGTTATTTTATTTCTGCTAATGAGATATATTTTATATCCCTGTCTGATGATTCTAAGACTACAGATATTATAAATTATAGAAGATTCTTTCTGTAACTCTCAAGCATACTTTTCTTCAGACATGATCAGTATGGGGGTTAAACCTGACAAGAGAACCTGTGACGGCTATTCTTGGTTGTCAACTTGACTATATCAGGGATGGACTACAATCCAGAAATGGAGGGCACCCCCCTGAGAGATTTGTTTTTGCCTGGTTTAAAGTGGGTGAATCCACTTCTAGTCCAGACCTTTGAGGTAGGAAGACACAAACATTTGATCCAGATCTTGAGGTGGGAAGACACACCGTTATTCTTTCTGCTAGAAGCCTATATAAAGAAGTGGAAGAAGGAAGCATTCCTTCACCTGCTTGCTCTTAGCTTGCTAGCAAATCCATTCTTTCACTGGCGTTAGAGCCTACTTCTTCAGGATTCCAGAGTGTACTGAAGACCAGCTAAGACAGCAGCCTCATAGGCTGAGCAACTCCTAGTTTCTTGGACTTTCTGTTCACAGGCATCCATTGTTGGATTAATTGGACCATAACCTGTAAGTCTTTCATTCTAATAAACTCCCTTTCTGTATGTAGAGAAAGAAATTCATTCTTTAAGTTTTGCTGCTCTAGAGAACTTGACTAATACAGACCTCTACATTAGGATCTGAATCCATAAAATATTATAGAAGAAAGTAAAAGATGTCAATTGAAATCCAAAAGCAAAAAAAAAAATCCATCTCTAGAAACAGAGCACAGTCTCTCAAGTAAGATGAGTTGTAGAGTAGACTGAAATAAGATTATTATATTAAAAGGAGAGATTGGGCACTAGGGATAAAAAAGGACACAGCTCTTATAAGGGAACTTGAACTGAAAGCAAGTAATACTCAGGGCTGGGAAACCTCTCCCCTCATCAGCTATAAGCAGAAAGAAAGCTTGCTGTGTATCCACAGTGAGTCTTAAAAAGAGAAACTAATCTTAGGAAATCTGAATCTACCACCATCTGAGTGAGCAAACCCAAGTTCACATCATCAGTATAGAATAGAAACTCCAAGTTGAAACAATGTGAAAATTAACCCTTCAGAACCTCAGAAGGAAAGCTAAGGCAGCTTAGTGGAATAATTTCCACAGCTCAGAGAAACCATGGCCATTAGTCTCCACTGAAGGTGAGCTTGGAAGTTCAAACTGTGGAAGGGAGAGGGTACCAGGATGGAGAATGAGATTATCCAATGAAAAGAATTTGTGTATTAAGAACAAGAAATCCACCGGGTGGTGGTGGCGCATGCCTTTAATCCCAGCACTTGGGAGGCAGAGGCAGGCGGATCTCTGTGAGTTCGAGGCCAGCCTGGACTACAGAGTGAGTTCCAGGAAAGGCAAAGCTACACAGAGAAACTCTGTCTGGAAAAACCAAAAAAAAAAACAAAACAAAAAAAAAAAACAAAAAAAAAAACAAGAAATCCATAAATTACTGCAACAGATTTTAATACAATGGTTCTAAAATGTTTAAATAGGTAGGTAACATAAAGCAAGCAAAACCTGTGAGAAGAACAAATTAGAAAAATGAAAAACAATAAGATGGAACTCTGACAGTAAAAATTGCAACTCATTGGAATAAAGAATAATTAAAATGATTAAATAAAAGGTAGTTACACACACACACACACACACACACACACACACACACACACATCTTGTGAGCAGAAATTCAAGATAACTACATTGAAGATAGACAAGGCTGAAATTTGCCAAAGCAAGGAAGTTACTACCATCTTAGGGCCAAAGTGAGAAATTCAGGTAGAAATCAGGAGTAGAGTATCTTGTGGGAATCAAGACAGTGAAGACAGTCATTACCCTGCAGAGATGGGAGCCCACAGGTACCCCAGCTTGAGAGGATGCCTAAAGCACAGAGAGGACAGAACGGAGTAGATACCCCAGATTTGTCTTCTGTTTGCTTCCAGGCCTCCATTTGAATCTCCCCTCAGATAAATCCAGTTCACGGTAGAAGGCAAGGAACATGGGAAATGTAAGTCTCCTGCAGTGCATTGTCTGGCAGGAAAGGATAGACAAGAGTTCAGACAACAGCCAAGGGATGGCTTACCTCATGATGATGGGTGTGGGGGAGGCTTACTGAGAGGACAGACATTTTGATTGCCCAGAGTTTCTTCAGAGTCCTCTGCTTTTTCTCTTCCAACTGCCTGAGCGCCTCCGCTCTGGCTTGTTGGGAGTCAATGTTTGTTTGAAAGAGGTCATGCCAACACTGACTCTTTTCAGTGAGAGCCCTGTTCTACTGCTGTATGCAGGGGACTTCATTTAAGACAACCTGTCTACTGAGCTTTCTGAAATATCTATGTCCTCTCAGATCTCCTGTGCCCAGAAGCTAATAGTAGAATACAAAAATAGCTTTGCTGTCTGCATGGCTTTTCTTATTTGTATTCTAAGGAAAATCACTTAGACACAGAAGCAGAAAACTCCTCTTATTTGCATTCATTGTGTCCACAGAAAATGTACAGTTCACTTGACTGCCCAGCTTCAAAGGGCTAATAAACCTACCAATCTACTGAACTGTAAAGACAGCAACTCAGCAAACTTAGGATAAGGGAAGAAAATTTGGGTGCAGTTTAACACAAATGAAAGAGGTCTTTGCCACAACTACTGGGATGATGTCAACTCGACTGGATTTGAAGCACCTAAGAGACACCTCTCTGGTTGTGTCTGGAGGTAGTTTCCAGAGAGGTTTAACCCATCTGAATGTGGTGGCACCATCACATGGACAGGGATCCCAGAGGGAATAGAACGAGGAGAGTGGTGGAAGCCAGCTGAGCATCCCCATTCATCTTTCTGCTTCCTGACTGCGGACACAGCACGGTCAGCTGCTTGAAGCTTCTGCCTTCACACTTTGCACTCCATGGTGCACTTATCCTCCTATCTATGAGCCAAAACTACTTCCTTCCTTAAGTTCCTTTGTTGGGTTCTTCATCACAATGATGGGAAAACTCCTGAATACAGTTGACATCAACATGGATCTCACCACATAAGTAGAAAAGAATTTTGAAAATTACATAGTTCATAGACCTTTCATTCTTTTCAAAACCTTGCTCATGACTATATGAACCAGAAAAGCAAGGCGTTTAATGTCAAAGCTCGGGTTCATTTGGAATATACAGCCAAATTCTAGAACGATCATTCTGGTGGTGAGCAATACTTAGTAACGAGCCATATTATGTTGCCTTCATAAGAAAAGCCTTTGAACAAAGAATATGTGCCTAGCCAAATAAAAAAGCTTGATTTGTTACTTAAAACATGTCATTATCTATAATTTTGATAAAATATTTGTCCTTTTAAAAGTCTTCTTTTAGTTTTGATATAAGGTGTGTGTGTGTGTGTGTGTGTGTGTGTGTGTGTGTGTGTGTGGTGTGCTTGCACACTATTCTTAAAAAGAATATCAGCACCCTCTTCTGGATTTTTTCTGAGGCTAGAATGACAATATTCTGACAATCTTTCCTGATTTCCTCACAATGAACAGTTTGAATATTCATGAAATTTGCCACTGAGCAAAGCACAGCCTCCGAGCAATTTCATTACACTGTGTACTTCAGAAAGACTGGTAAGTGCTGCAGACAGACACATGTCTTTGCTGACTCTCACCCATTGGGAATACGTGTTTGCCTTATGACAAGGGAGAAGACTGTTCTTCCACGTCCCTCACAGTGGACGTCCACAGTGACTCCTTAACACACATAGCTATGCGAGGAGGAGGGAACAGGAAGCTGACAGTGGAAGATGTGCACACTCTCCGGCCAGCTGTCAGTGTTGAAGAAAACAGAGCCCCTCGTGGGATCTTCTTCAAGTTGGTTCTTGGTTTTTGTTTTTGTTTTTTTCAGGGCCAGATGTACTTTAGTACTTCCTGGAGTCCTCCAAATAGTCCTATCATGTGGTGTGTGTGTGTGTGTGTGTGTGTGTGTGTGTGTGTGTGTGTGTGTGTGTAATGAGGCTGAAGGTAGAGATGAGGTTGCATGTGTTGGTACAGGTGTGATTTTCTTCCTTCCAGGAAGTTTTTTACTGAGTGCTCCTGTGTATCATGCTTTATTTCTTGGTATTGGAGATACAAGAAACAGAATAAAGTCCCTGACATCAGAGAGATCACATTTCTAGGGGAGACAAGTAAATAGAAGTCGATATTATATGGCAGGTGACAGTAAATTCTATGTAAATCAGTGAGAGAATGAAGGTATCAAGAAGTATGAACACAAGGTGTAGGTGTTTTATACCAAGTGGTTACAAAAGTTTTTATTAATAAATTGACATTGGAGCAGAGACTTGAAGTAAGCCAGAGTTTAAACTGTGTGGTCATTTAGAGAAAGGTAATTCCAGGTTGAATGAACAGCACGAGCAAACTCTCTGAAGCAAGGCTGCTGATTGGCTGTAAACACTTCTCTGATATAAACAGTTTGAAGGTATCAAAATTGATGAGACTTTGGTTTTAGATTAAAAATCCTGAGTAAAATGCTATGTACATCCATGCACTGAAACACAACATTCTGCTTAGATAGATCTACCTCATAAAGGCTGGTGATCCTATAAGAATATAGTGGAGCTGAAAATTTCCTAATCCAGTGATGGAGTAGCCATGGTAACATCATACTGCAACATGCTATCATATGTTTGTGCTGATGCTGCTGGAAACAGACTCACTGCAAGCCAGACCTGTAAACACATTGCACATCCATTTAGGCACAGTATATGATATGTATAATGGTTGATTTTGTCAGCTTCTTATACTGAAAAGCACCAAAGAAATTAGTAAATCTCATTATTTGATGTCCAAGGTTATTTCCAATGACTGTTAGATCATGAGTGTTCTGTCCTAATCAATAGGTTAACCCCAGTCGATTTTTAATATGATGGTGTTGGGGAATGATAAAAGTAAAAGGCAATGAGCAAGTTTGGGAGTGGAGATCTTGGAGCTACCTCCATCTCTAGCCTCTTTCTATATTCCCCGACTCCTAGCTTTCTCTATACCAACCTCCACCACACACTCCTACAGCCGTGATGTCCGCTAAGAAACCATAGAGGAACTCTTTGAAACCGTGAGCCAAAATGCTGGCTTCCTTTAAGTTGTCTCTGCCAAGTATTCAGTTACAGTGACAAGAGGTAATAAATTTAACACTTCCTAATTATAGTAAAGACTGCTCTGTTCATTGGTCTCTACCACTCCCACTTTTTATTAATTTTTACTTGATGAATAAGTTGATACAGGATGGTGCCGTTTGTGCCATCAGCAACCTACTGCATCCTGCGGTTATGTGAGTGGTCTGGGATGTTTACCCAGCTACAAAATTTCCCAATAACCCATTTCTCAAAACCTATCCTCATAATCAAGTGATACTCAACCATGTTAGAAATTAGTGGGTCTTTATTTTTTTTTTTACTTATATAGTGAAAATTGGTACAAATTTCTTCTCACTGATTGCTGAGAGCTGCTGGTAGTAATGGCTTTACTAGAGGCCGTGGAATATATAGCAGATGGCAACTGATAGTTCAGGTGTCAACCCACCAGATGAATAATAGATGGAGGAGCCCCATTCAAGCAAGGCTTACAGGACCACAGACTCTGAAAACTGGTTGCTTCTGTCTGTAATTTTCTCATGTGCCACCACAATTCCTCCCTAAAAAGAACAGCTGTGGGGTTCTTTCCACAGCCCACTGGTGGTGTGTTTCATACTTTTGAGGCACACATGTATCTGTGGATGGTCAGAAAGATGATTTCTTCTTAAGCTGTATAATTTTGATGAATAGAAAATATACTAAGCTATGCTTCATAACTAGATCTATTGCTCCACAAGGACTGCAAGACACTTAAGCCTGTTTTATATCATTAACTCTGACATAAAGAAAATAGCAATTTCTTCTCTGTTCTAAGACAAGCTACATACAACTAGCTGATTGTAGACCTCAAAGCAAATTAAAACTAGACTAAATGCCTCATAAGTTAAACCTTCACAGACAATACACAAGGACAAATTCCCAAATATCTAATTGTAGAACCAAGGTCAGGCACAAAGCAACTTTGGTGCCAGTTCTCCACTTGCTAAGTCTGGCTGATAAAGACCTATTCCCTGCACAAATTCCTCAGCAGCTTGTCTCACTGAGCACTGTGCCCCCAGCCTCAGGTTACAACCTGAACCTTGCAGCTGAGCATTGCCATTGTTACTCGCTCCCCTTAAATGTAACTTTTTATTGGTTTTTCAGGGGATGTATAGAGGGAGGTAGAACAGGAGATCTGAGAAAGAAGCTTGAGAAAAAATAAAGAAAATGATCATCAGTACATGTATGAATCTTATTCCCTGAGATAAATAAGAATTATTCCTAAGTCCAGCTACTCTGAAGGCATTTTCTTTGTAACCCCTGGTGGAGTTCTGGGAGCTGGTCTCTCAGGCTACAATAAGGAATGTTAGAAAAACAACTGAGAAGTGCAGGCAGAGATTAGCATCGTGACTGACACTGTACTAAGTTACATGTTGGCTATCACCATGAAAAATGCTTTCCAGGGAAATTTGATTCACCAGCAACATTTGGATACAAGATTGATCACGTGTTGAAATCAAACTGTCTTCTAAATTCTAGCTGAAAAGTATAAGGTGAGTGGAAATGTTTCTTTTTCTTTTCTGTGTGATCTTGGACACACTGTTTTCTCTATAAGAACATTAATATTTCAAAATGAGGGAATTAAATGAAGTTGGATGCTGTCCATCTAAAACTTCCACATGGCGTTTTTCTTCCTGTCTTAAAATCTCTGCATGAAATTTCAGATTTACTTCTGGCAAAGATGATAAGGGACTTTACCTTCAAGCTTAGCCCTCAACATAAAGTTGATTATGAAGGATAGAATCTGGTGGTTAAGAACTCTTCTTATGGAGTGTGTTCATCAGGTTATGGGGCTGTCCTGAAATGTTGTCCAATTACATGTACCAGATGAGGATTACTTTCCCCAACCTCCTGCCTTCTTGATACATTTTCATAGTGCTCTATTATCTGAGTTTTATTTCAACACATGAACTGGTTTCCATCTCATGACTAAAAATTTCATCCAAATTCTTCCTTCTTAAACTTATCTCCTATTTCTGCCTTTTAATGGAAAAGCATTTCCCAAGCTCTTTCAGTGACTTAGACTATATACAATGATATGAGTGGTCAGAAGGCTGTAGAGTGGACAGCCATGACCAAGAAGGGGAAGAAGAGAAAGGGGTCCAGGGAGGATCTTTCAATTGCAGAGTAATTTGGCTAAGTGATGGAATGGGTAATCAATGATCTAGGCTGTATCTCATACACTCTCTTTCTCTACATTTGACTTATAGAAAACTGGGTTCCTCACCCACCATTATATTTAAGTGTGGGGCCCCACAAAGACTCAAGCTTGTGGCTTATTTTCATCTTGACTCAAGTTCAGAGAGTCCGAGCTTGTTTTCTCCTGCAAAGCTGCATAATAGGATGTTTTGGCCAAAGTCTTGGTTCAAGGCCTATTTACAGAATGCTTTGCCAAAGGCATAGTCACCAAATGTCTTGAGTAGTAAGGAGGTGTTTACATTTAACAGTATTTTGTACCGTGAACCATGATGTCCTTGAAAGGAGGAGGTCTTTTTGCCCCCCTTGCTTTTGGGTATATAAAGGCTGTGAGTAATAAACTCGGGGTCTGTGGTATTGACCCAGAGCCCTCCCAAAGCTAGCCTGTGTCTCTGTATTTTTTTTCATCTATGTCTGTATTTCATAGCTAATATTTCCCAATTCCACACTCCCCACTTCAGAACCATTCACAGGTCAAGGAAGACTCAACATTTAAGGAAACTTAAACAGAACTATCTGCATCAAAGAAACAACTAGCTGAGTGGAGGGAATATTATAGAAGGCGACCTTAGCATTCAGAACTATTAGTGATTGCTCAAGTTAAGTCTGTTCCCAGAAATACCTCTGCTCATATTAAAAATCACCCTCATTCTCCATATAAAAGTTATCAGTCGCCTCTGAGAAATGTTCAGTGTTGATCCAGCCACTAACCACATACTGACTTTGAGAAAGATTTTAAATTTTTGTGTGTATTGTGGTTTGAATGAGAATGTTCCCAACAGGACCAGATCTTGGAACACCTGGCTCCTAGTTGATGCCACTGTTTAGGAGATTTAGGAGGCTTTGTTGGAGGAATATGTCATTGGGGTGAGCTTTGGGTATCTATATTGTTATCCCATCTCCAGTTCACTCTCTCTGTTTGGAGCTGGCATTTAAAGATATCTGACCTGTACTTGCTGTCACAGTTTCCCACCATTATGGACTTGTGTCACTCTGGAGACAAAAGCCCAAATAAACTCTTCCTTCTTTAAGTTGCCTTGCTCATGTTGTTTTCATCACAGAATGAGAAAAATGACTAACATACTGTGAGTGTTAGGCTTCGTTTGTGAAATGGGTAGGTGATAGTTACCCCAGAGTTCTCCAGCACAGAGTGTAGTGTGGTAGTTTGAATAGGAACGGCCCCCGTAGACTCTTACATGGTCCATAGGGAGTGGTACTATTAGGAGGTGCAGCCTTTTTGTAGCAGATGTGACTTTGTTAGAGGAAGTGTGTCACTAGTGTGTGGGCTTTGAGGTCTCAGAAGCTCAAGTCAGTTCACTTCCTGCTGCCTGTGGATCCAGATGTAGAACTCTTAGCTACCTATCCAGGACCATGTCCGCCTGCATGCCACCATAACAATAATGGACTAAACCTCTGAATTGTAAGCCAGCCCCAATTAAATGTTTGCCTTTATGATCATTGCCATGGTCATGGTGTCTCTCACAGCAATGGAAACCCTAACTAAGACATGTAGTTTTAGGGCATGGCAGCAATTGTGATCAATGTAGTAGTGGCTGCAAAGCAGCTTGGTATTCAGATTTTAAGTGTTCCCCTGCCCCCAGGTGGAAGAAACTGAACATCGGGTGATATCTAGGTAAGTATGAAATAGAAATACAATAAATGGGCAAAGAATTTGAAGAGAGCATATTTTAGATGCTTTCAACACCTGCTTAAGGATTTTGATCATACAGTTGACAATCAGGCTCATCTATTTTTCTCGAAACTCTTATGCCTCTTCGTTTAACTTCTATTTGTGGAATTCTTATGGGGAGAAAAATCTATACTGGGAAGTCTGAGTCAGTAACAGCATGGGACATGTGAAACAGATGCTTTGCAAAATTTGAATTGAGACCAAGATCCATTGTACTAATTAGACACTGGAGTCTTTGCATAATTATACATGCTCAAGGGACACGCACTGACGGTGCTAGCTGTCTCCCGAGGCTGCTGTCGTGTGAGCATCCGAACAAATTCCACTGTAATGAGAACCATTGCTGGGTTTGCAGCTTGGAGATGCAGTGATACCGTCACAGAATAGTGATTAGCTGTGTCTCAGAGACTTGGGTTTCAGTCCTCTTATCCTTGCACCGTACTTGTTATCAAATGGAGGGAGTAATTGCCTTAAATTCTATATAATCTATGTCCTTAATCAGTTAAATCAATACATGACTCTTGAATTCCACTCAACACGCTTTAGGATCATTTAACATAATATTTTGCATGTCAATAGTAATACAAGATACAAAATGCTAGAGTGTTCATGGTAATACGGAAAGTCACTTTCATAATTAAAGACATGGAAAATCATAAATTGTGAGAACATTTGCAGCTACCAAGCTGAGAAAATACAGAATAGGTGTTAAACATAAGTGTAGGAAGCTATGGAGAATGAGATACTCTATGGAAGATGGAGACAATATAACTGTTGTAGATGGAAAAGTGATGATCCATCAATACTGAAAAACACCCTTTGTCCCAAGAATTCCAATAACAGTGTTTTTATTGTCTATATTCAAACATAAATCTTAAGCTGTAAGAACATAGATATTTATGGTAACTTTTTACCACAATAATAGAAGTGAAAGAGACGCAAATGTTCATGTGACTACTAATAAAGAATCATAATTAGGACACAAACATGTTAAATAGTATTTTATGTCATTTCTTCTTTTGGTTTGAATTTCTTTTTCATCCAGTGTATTGTATGACTTGCTTCAGGGGACACAGGGCACAGATGGATGCAAATACAAATGAAATAGAGAATGCTTGCTTTTCAGTTTTAAAAAGCCCAGGCCCTGATATAAACAGAATGTTTGGAAGCTTGTTCAGTGAGTAAGAAAATTTTGTTCCCATAGATTAAAAAAAAATCCTTAAGCTTCAAGGGTGGGATAGCATTAGAAGTGAATTATCTTAGCCTAATAATATTCCTTCAAAGAATTAGTTTTCCATTTAAGGCTGAATCTCAAGATAAAGGTTAACAAGACCATTGATTATGTTTGCTTGTGTGACAGAAGAACATTAGGAAAATGACAAAGCCTCTGATTCCATGTGTACTATTGGTATGATGCTAAGAGCAGAGTGGGAAGACCTATGTGGTGTGACTAAAAGGTACATCTGAGGGAGCTTGTAAGGTTCCCCAAACTCCATGCCACTGAAGCAGTGAGAAAATTCCAAGGCCTGAATTGGAATCAGGGATGACAGGGTTCTACATGGAGCATCACGAGAAACATGCATGATAACACACAACTCTGCATTTGCCTACTTTGACCAAGAACCACAAAGGACTACATGCTCGTCCACACCCTCTCAGTTCCATATAAGCCTCGTGGAATTCAGCTAAAGAATGAGAAACCTTATTTGACAGACATTAATTTATGATCATCCAAGAGGATAGAATCCTCACAAAAATAAAACTGGGTAAAAGAAATTCAAAGCCTTCCATAGCTGTTCTAGTAAAATGAGATAACTTCTCACATCATAGAGCATGCAGGAATGCATGCTGATTAAAAATAATGAGACAAGTAAACATGATCTGATAAAAAAGATCTATAATTTATATTTAAATTTTAAAAATATGGGGTTGTACACTGGCTTTAGCTCAGTGGTTCCTTCAACTGTGCAGCAAAAAGACAAGGTAGAAACAATTAGATAGTTTTCATTACCTTAGACAAAAACAAAAAGCAAACAAAAAACAAAAAAAACAACATTTCAACTATGTAGATGTAACAGTTTTATTAAATAAGAAACACAGGGCCAAATGCAGAGTTATAAGCCCAAGAGGTCAGAGCAGTAGCTAAGAGCTGATACTAAAAAAACTTTCTTACCCTTTGCTGCCGCTGTCATCTTTCCCCTTAGAAAGAGACCTACTTCCTGTGTATCTGTCTTTTTATTGACTTTCTATTCTGCCTTCTCATTGGTTGTAAACCCAACCACATGACCTCCTTTTCACTGACTGTCTATACAGACCTCCAGGTCTTCTATGGTTGGTATTGAGATTAAAGGCATATGTCTCCATGCTGGCTGTATCCTTGAACAGACAGAGATCTGCCTATCATGAGATTGGGATTAAAGGTGTGTGCCATCTCCACCTGGCTTATGCTATGGCTTGCTATTAGCTTTGACCCACAGGCAACTTTATTTATTAACATACAAATAAAATCACATTTCAGTACAAATAAAATATCACAAGGATGTCTAAGACACAATGTACTGCCATCTCCTCCAGAGACTCCAACTTTCATTTTATACCATTGTGTAGTGATTTCCTTTAAGCTAAGGACATGCATTTCTTTATAGCAAATAATAAAATATCCCATTTTTAGTTTACCATGTCTTGTAACCCATTCTGTTGAATTAGGATTGCATTAATGCTAGCTTTCCATTAATGATAACGTCAGAAAAAAATGAAGGAAAACACCTGACTTAAATATATTTTGGATGTAGCAGAAAGATTCCAGACAACTGCTTGGTTTTCTTTTGCCATCTTGAGAAATGTTACCATATACCTTTAAGGAAAACTTTCCTACATCACTTATGCAAAAATGGACATGTAAGTTTTTCTCAACACAAAGCTACAGGAAACTTTGCTAAAACTGTATTAATAAACAAAATGAGGATAGATGGCTTCATGGACTAGATACAGTGATCCATTTTCAAATTCCTCAGCACATGGTCATGAAGGCAGGCAACTAGATTTGAGAAAAGCAGAGCTGGTGTCTGCAGGTAAGTATGGATCACTTTGAGTTCATCTTGTAGTTACTTCAAACACATCTGTTCAAGAGATTTGCTAGTCCCTGGAGACTTGTACAATCACAGTTATAAGCCCCAGTACCTAGGTGATGTGTCTGAAGTAGACATCCATAAACAGTTGAATGAATGAATGGTTTTACTTTTTAGAAACATAGTCACTTGATGAACTTAAGTTGGACTCACCTATATGTAACATTATGCTGACATTGCTATACTCGCTCTAAAGTAGCAGGAGTGTCAAAGACCATCTTTCTGAGACCTGTGTTTGAGAGAATGCCACATCTTGTGAGGCTTGGTCCTGTAAACCTGTCTGGGGTGACGAGAAAATGAAGAAAGAACAGACATACATGAAGAAAAGCTGGGACCACATGGACCATGCACTCTGACGGAGACACACCAACTGCAACCCAAAACTCAGCATGTTTATTTTATACATCTGAATTGAGGAACCAGGTTCATATAGCCAAAGGAGGAGACAGTCATAGCTAATCTTGATAGGAGGTCTCTGTAGGTGAGCAGTCTCAGGCTGTGGTCATCCAGGAAAAGGAAGCTGAATTTGGTAATTATTGTGTACATTGATAAATTGTTCATTAGTACTCATACTTGGACCAGAGGACAGTTTTGCCATTCCCATGCATCTGAGGCACTGTAGTCCTTGACATGGCTGTGCTTACATCAACAATACACAAATTCAGGAGTTCATCTGCTTCCCAAAAGAGAGGGCCTTGCTATGTAGCTCAGGCTGGCCTCAAGCTTCGCACAGTTCTTGACACAGCTCCTGAATGATTATTGATTCATTCATGGCCATTGCCTTCCTATGGTTTCCCCCAACATCACATCATGTTTTTACTTCATATATCCAAACATTAAACATTTCAGGTATCTGTTGCATTTATTGTTTTAGTGTCTAGTACCTGAACAAATTCAATGCACCGTTAATAAGAAGGTAATGAAAATTAAATTGTGCTGTTATGGTAGCCACATGGAACTTGGTAAATATACATTACAGTGTCCCTTGTGGGACCAGCTTCTCTGCTACACTCAGTAGGAACAGGGCCTCACACATGCCTTTGAGGGGCTTGTGAAATACTTTGATTTCTTTTTAAATTGGAAGAAAACAATGGATGTAATCCAGCCTTGATTCACAGTCATGCCAATAACATAATAAAATACAATTCTACGTGATTTTATGAAGATAGAACCTAGGGTATCTGTGTAGTCCTGGGTCTTCCTGCTGTACAGCAAGAACCAAAGAGCAAAGCTCGAGTGAGTCACTGGCTTCCCTGAAACCTACAGAGCTCATTGTGCATCCCTGTAGTTATGAAAGTGAGCTCACACACCTGCCTTCCAGAAGAAATACACTGGGCCAGCTAAGGATAGTCACAGGAAAACTGGAAACTTCAAGTGATCCATTCTCTCCAAGTTCCTTGTGCAACAGGATTCACAAGTTTTATTGTGTTCCAAATAAAAGGCAGCTGCCATGGCTTGTGGATAGGCCTTTGTTGAAGGGAGACTGAGGGTCTGTGGTTGATAAGCAACCACAGAAGGAGGGCATGACCAAGTGATGTGAAGCAGAGGCAGCACAGTGAAGTCTAGCGGGGACAGTGAGCTGATGGGGAAACTGGAGGAGTCTGAAGATGAGACAATCTTCCAGGCAGAATGGGGATGAAGCCAGGTCCCAGTGGTGAGGATCTACTTGAAGCATCTCTGGTCCCTTAGCCACCCCTGGTTGCTGCCAGAGAGCTACTAGCAAGGGGCAGAATAGGATTAAGGAGCAACAGAAGCCAGCCATGCCATCCCCAGCAGGAGACCCTGCTTGCAAAGACTTTTAACTTTAAATCTTTCTTGTAAAGCTGTTTTAGATGTTGGCTATTCATACCAACACTGGTGGCAGGGACAGCTTTCCCTGCCCGTGAAGAATTCCAACCACTAGACCCTGCCCCGAGGAACTCTAACCACCAGGCCCCGCCCCTGAGGAGCTCCAATAACCAGGCCCCATCCCTGAGGAACTCCAACAACCAGGCCCCGCCCCTGTGGAGCTCCAACAACCAGGCCCTGCCCCTGAGGAGCTCCCACCACCAGGACCTGCCCCTAAGGAGCTCCCACCGCCTGGCCCTGCCCTTGTAGAGCTCCAATGGCCAGGCCCTGCTGCCTCCAGACTTCCCTAATGGCCATAATGGCCATTCACTAATGATTGTAACGTGCCCCCAGCCTCTCAAGGTAGAAGGGTAGTCAAGCTATGTCCTAAAGGAAAAAAAAAAATCCCACCAATGCCTGAGCTTGCCCCAAGGACAGGCCACATGATCCATCCAATCCCAGACCATCCTGGAAAGCTCGGCCCTCAAAAAATGCTATATAAACCCTATCTTCTGTTCAGCTCTCTGCTGCTTCTCTCTCAAACAGAGGCAGCCACCCTCCTGGGTTTTTCCCTCCCAATAAATCTCTGTGTGAGGTTAATTGTGCTATGTGACTTCATGGTATTCCTTGGCTCCCAACTGCCAGGATACCTTTCCATCTGAGCTGTAACACTTATATTGTTTTTGTGACTCGGGTAGGCTCCCCTGGTTCCTGTGTTTCCCCTCAGGGGCTGAACCACACTGGGACCCTCTCCATCATCTTCAGGCCACCTACAACAGACTCACCTTCCAGTTCACCCATCACTTGGCACCACATCCGCCAGAGGCAATTTGGTAGGTTTCACTTTTGGTCAGTGTAAACGTTTTCCTAGGTTTGAGGAAGTGACTGTTGAGTGTCTGGCACCACTCTGGTACTCTTGGAGGCAGAGGTACCCTCAGCCAAGGTCTTTAAGATTACAGCTGGCCTTCTTCACGTGACCCTATTCCCCTACCCTTGGAGCTACAATCCTGCAGTTTTCTTAGGCACAACGGAGCTACTGGGCCCCTTCCTGCCCTCTTCTCCCATCTTCCCTATGGATCTGTGCATAATCCCACAGGCCCTCTGTGGCTTTTGTGACCCCATCTTCTGTCCCTTCCTGTGGATGAGATCTCTTTCCTAGAACTCAAATTTTGTCCTTGCCTTCTGGCCTCTACAAGAGCCCTGGTACAGGCACCAAGTCTCTCCTCTGGCTTAACTAGAATAAGCCTCTCACCCACACTGAGTGCAGTGATGACCCACTGAATGGCTTGGTCCTCATTCCGTCCTTCCTGAATCCTGAGGATGCCCTTGACAATGGGCTGCAATAGCATTTTCCTTCCCCTCTCTCATCCATGGAAATGGTGTCATCCATACCCTGTCATTCTCCCTTGGGATACCTCTTAGAACCTCCAGCCCCTATACCTGGAACCTGACCTAAAAGGCCCTAAATTTATTTGCTTTTGCAATTGAATTTGGCCTCAGTATTCCTGAGACAATCAATCCAAATGGACACCTAATCCCTTAGATCCCAATATTATTCTGGACCTGTACAAATACTGCACTCAATCATGGAAATGAAAAGATTCCCCATTCCCTACATTCAAGCTTTCTCTTTTCCCTACTCTGAGCCCTATTTGTTTTTGTCTTGTCTTCCCCCAAACAGACTGTATAAATGTCTTGTATTTTAAGTTACCTGATAGATCTTTAAGTTTATTGCAAAGTGGAAGCAGGTAGCAAGGTGTGTGTGTGTGGAGGGGGGGGGTGATGAGAAAGCAAAGGAGTAGGCCAGCAGCACACACTCTGCTGCACATACTCTTCGCTGGCTGGTACATCTCTTATTTCTCTCCTGCAGTGTCCTCTGTCTGTAGCCAAAGCTCAGAAATTTCCTGTCTCTAAGCCTTCCTTGTTCTCAGCTTACTGAATTAAGAGTTACAAGGATGCAGGTGTTTTTTAGGTATGAGTACCATTGACAGTTGTTTTTTGCTGTCGCACTTCAATTAAAAGTGGCTCTGGAGTTGGGGTCTGTATGGGTTTTCCTCCTCTAGCCCCAAGCATGCTTGTTTAAAGGCTTCCTCCAAAATCTTTGTCCTATATCAGGTGAGCCCCCGACTATGTGACAGAGAAAGGAGAGTAAAACAAAATAAAGGGACAGAACATTCCCAGTGGGACTATTAGTAGCAATGGACGATTGCTACTCATCTCGTACTCTTTTGGTTTTGGTTTAACTCTCTAAAACTTTTGTTCTGTGGGATAATGCTTTTGTACACTGATTTAATAAAATGCTGATTGGCCAGTAGCCAGGTAGGAAGTATAGGTGGGATATATGGTGATATTTTATTTGTGCTGAAATGTGATTTTATTTGCATGTTAATAAATAAAGTTGCCTGTGGGTCAGAGCTAACAGCAAGCCATAGCAGAAGTCTGGCAGTGGTAGCACACGTCCTTAATCTGATCACATGGCAGGCAGAGTCTGTGTGTGTTCAAGGACATAGCCAGTTTGGAGACACACACCTTTAATCTCAATACCAACCATAGAGACCTGGAGGTCTGTATAAACAGGCAGTGATGAGGAGGTCATGTGGTTGGGTTTACAACCAATGAGAAGGCAGAACAGAAAGTCAATAAAAAGACAGACACACAGGAAGTAGGTCTCTTTCTCAGGGGAAGGATGGCAGCAGCAGTGAGGGGTAAGAAGGCGTTCTTGGTCTCAGCTCTTAGCTACTGCTCTCTGACCTTGGGGGCTTTTAACTCTGCATTTGGCTTTGTGTTTTTTATTTAATAAAACCATTCAGAATTACATCTACAAGGATAAGCAGACTAGGAGAATTCTGGAAAGAGAAAGGCTGAGTCAGGAGACACCAGCCCGCCATCCAGGGAGCAGCATGCAATGGCACACAGGTAAAGCCATGGGACATGTGGCAACATATAGATTAACAGAAATGGGCTGAATTTAAATGTAAGAGCTATTAAGTAATAAGCCTGAGATAATGGCCAATTATAATTAATGTAAGCCTCTGTGTGTTTACTTGGGGGACACGAGGGGGAGAGATTTGTCCTGACCGTGGGCCAGGAGGGACACAGGAAAACTTTCAGCTACAAATGGTACCCACATGTGTTGGCAAGAGTTTCCACCTAAAACCTGAGAGAGTTTAATAGATTATAAATGTAGCTAAGAGCACTTTCCTAGTTCATGTCACTCATGGTGGGCCTAAGTACAATGATATATCCCCTGGCTGTGGTGGGTTTGCAGCATGTGGGCTGGAACTACAGCATGGCAGGTTCCCACCGAGTTACACAGAGGTTTCTGCAAGCTGCACAACATGGTACATGGTGAATATAGCTTTTGCTACTTAAAAAGAAAAAAAAAAGGTTTCTGGGCTACACGTTGCTTTAATAGAGGCGCAGACCCACTGCTTCCTAGAGTCAATGGTGAGCATGGTTCCCCCTAGAGTCAATGTTGAGCATGGTTCCCACAGCTGGCTGTAAATGTAGTTCTGCCATGTTGGGAAGCTGAGGCGGGTGGAGCCAGCAGCCAAGGCTGCTATTTCAGTCCTAGTCATTCTACAGTTTAAAGCAATAGATTCACAATAAGTCAGATTCAGATTAACTAAACCTCTAAATGGTTTATGGTATGTAAATCTTTTTTTTTTTGCCTGCTTTTGTTTTTATTGGAGGCTCAGGTGGCACATAACAGTTCATAAAATGGCTTCAGAGGTGTTGGGAAGAGGTAGAAGGGAAAGAAAAAATAAATGGGCGGGGCAAACCAATCAGGAGGGGGTGAAGAACGGGCTGGTTCCTTCCCAGCCTGACTTAGGGGAGGGAGCGGATGCCTCTGAACAGTGAGGACAGATCCTTTCCTTCAACCCTTGGGAGGGAGAGGGAAAAAAGAGAAAAAAGCCAAAGGCTGTTGCTTTGCCCCTTCTGAGTCTCAAGGGAAAAGCCAATATTTTGATGTCATGAATTATGGGAAAGGGGAGGGGGGATGTAAAAATGTACGTAGGCTTGGAAGAGAGGGGAAAAAGGAATATAGACAGTTATATAAAGAAATGATTTTAAAAAATAAAGTCTTTAAAAAGACAGTAAAGGTAGTATAAAAAAATAAGCCAAGTAAAGATTGATATTACACAAAGAATCTGGATTGTGTTGTCTTTGAGATTTTTAACTGCAGAAAGACATTTGATTGTAGAAGCTGCTGAGTTAAATCAATATGTATATTTTAAAGATATCTTGATTTCAAAATCTATGTTTAAGGATACATTGCTTTGGAAAAGAGGGTCTGCTTTTGTTTCCAAAGAAGATGAGAACCTGTGGATTGCTTCCAGGCTAATAAGGTTGGACCAGCCAAGACCCCCTGAAAGGTCTCCAGTGGCACCATTGCCCAGATGATCCAACATCCAAAATGGTTTCAAGGCAACTGACTTAGACAATGCAGTCTCACAGACTATTTTTAGTCAGGACTTGACCATAATTCTTGATTTTCTCAGAATCCCCATAAGAATACAGTGCCGTTTATCAGCAGAAAGTAGCCTAGAACACTATGCCCACATTCCCAAAAAATGCATTAGGGATATTTGTCTTTGTTTAGGTTGTTGGTTACAAATTGTTATTGGTCATAGTCAATATCTTTCTAAAAGAAGAATTATGATATGATATGGAAATATAGGATATAGATATGATAGGATAAAAGAATGGATTGTTGAACCTACTTTTAAAGAGCAACTTGTTTAAAATGTTTTACATTGGCATAGATTTTAGTTTATTGATACAAATTTAAAGTTAATTTTGTTATACTGTATGTATATTTATACTCTAATTTAAGATATATTTGTGCAGCTCATTTAAATTGTAATGAATAATTAAGAAATACAGATTAATAATTAGTTTTCTATGATAGTCAAACTTATAGTCACATTGTTTTCTAGATATACATAGATATAATTCAATTAGGTATACATAGTTATAATTCAATTAGATAGATAATCTTCAAACACTTCAAAGACCTACAGAATGTGGCATTTAAAATGTTTGTAAAACTTAGACTTTCTGGACAATGAGACACATCTGCTCCTGGCAGCACTGATTTACCTCAGAGAGAAAAATGGGCGTCAAAGACACTCCATATAGAATTAATCTTCTTCTTGGCAAAAATAGCTATTTGGGCAAGAAACTGTTCTTGCCTGGACTGCTTGACAAAATGTTGTATCGACTGGACATGTAGGACCCACAAGAAGGTAACCACTGAACTTTGAAAGACAAAATGGTCCTTCAGGTTCCTGATTCGCAAAAGAAATTGCCAGGCATTCTACAGGACATGGAAAGAAATGAGTAAGAGACTCTCAGGCTGAAAATGGATGCCCCGACAATGCAGAAGAACTTTGGATGACTGTCCAGGCAGGCAGGTGTCTCCGTCATTCTAGATTTTTGGAAGTTGCTTACAATGCACTTCCTGTTTACTTAGATAATATTGTATCCTTGTGAGGTCTTTGATGTAGTTGAAGACTAGATAGTTATAATTATGGTTTTCCTTGGTTTTGATAGGAGATAAGGTAAATATGAAACCTTGGACTCACAAATATAGGATAGATAGGATATCTTCTTTGAATTTGCTAAGTACAAATAAACTAAATATTATAACTATAATTCTTGCTTCATAACTGCTTTGTTATATGTAATTTTATTATGTTAAAGTTAAAACCTTTTTTAATTAAGCAGAAAAGGGGAAATGCTGTAGGATAATACTTTTGTACGCTGGTTTAATAAAATGCTGATTGGCCAGTAGCCAGGCAGGAAGTGTAGGCAGGATAAGTAGACTAGGAGAATTCTGGGAAGAGGAAGGCAGAGTTAGGAGGCACCAGCCTGCCATCCAGGGAGCAGCATGTAATGGCACACAGGTAAAGCCATGGAACATGTGGCAACATATAGATTAACAGAAATGGGCTGAATTTAAATGTAAGAGCTATTCAGTAATAAGCCTGAGCTAATGGCCAAACAGTTATAATTAATGTAAGCCTCTGTGTGTTTACTTGGGGGACACGAGTGGCAGAGATTTGTCCTGACCGTGGGCCAGCTGGAACACAGGAATTTGACTACACTTTTGTTAAGATATAAATCTTATCTCAGAATTTGTAAGACTATTGTATGAACTTTCTGTACCTCAAGATTTGCAAGCATATTGGGTATGACTAAAAATCTGTAAAATCTGTAACAAAGGAGTTAACTTCAAACTCGTAACACTGGGGTTGGTAGTTTAAAAATCTATACTTAGGTAATCTTAAAAGAAACATGTGACTGTGACCCTGCCATTGTAGCTGCTGCCCCCTCCCATCAGGATGGAGGCAGCACGTGGCTGACAGCCATCTTTGCCAGGGTTGGAAAGGATGGATTTTGCTATGTGACTTTACTCCTATAGTGATTAAAAGTGCCCACCTGATATCATCAAACCAAGGAAAAAATCAACTCCTCCTAGCTGTAAGGCCCAAACTACTACTTATGATCCAGTTAGTGAGCCTCTCTCCTATTGTCCCTAACCCACAGCTCCTTCTTCTCCAGCCCTTCAATCTCCCTTTCCCCTTTACAGTGACATGGCGCCCATCAAATCTCCCTGGTGTCCACTTTCAGCCCACCAGCCACTCTTAGTCCTCCCACTACTCATGCTCCACCGTGGGACCCCTCTACCTCCACTACTCAGCCTAACCCAGGCCCAGTTCTCATTTTGTGGGAGGTTGTGAAGATGGATAGCTTGGTCAAGGTACATGTCCCTTTCTTATTAAGTGATCTTTCTCAGATAGAAAAAAGGTTGGGATCATATGCCACTAATCCTTCTATTTTCTTTCAAGAGTTCCAATATAGTACCCAATTTTACAATCTCAGTTTCCATGACATTTCCACAATTCTCACAAGCAGCCTTCTTGCTGAGGAGCACAGGTGAGTGACATATGGGGCTAGGGCACATGTATATGAAATCCACCAGACTAATGCCTCTACCCATTTAGGGCTGAGGTGGTCCCCAACTAGGGTCCTGAATGGAACTACAATACCCTGGGAAGCATTCTGGCTAAAAACCAATTTACAATTTGCCTCCTGGCCAGTCACTGCATGGCCACACTTTCAGTGGTAAATTATGAAAAAATCCAAGATATCATATAGGACAAACATGAAAACCCATCTCAATTCCTAGACCACCTTACAAAGACTCTCTTAAAATATATCAATATGGAGCCTTAGATTTCAGATGGAAAACAACTTCTTCTTCTTCTTCTTCTTCTTCTTCTTCTTCTTCTTCTTCTTCTTCTTTCTCCTCCTCCTCCTCCACTTCCTCCTCCTCCTCTTTCTTACTCTTCTTTTTCCTTTTCTTCTTCTTCTTCCAGAGTTTCCCTGATATTAGGGCCAAACTTAAATGTCCAGAGAAAGGACCCCTGATTCACAGGTGGAAGTCTTAGAGGTGACCTTTAAGGTGTACTAGGGAAAGATGAAAAAGCTCCAAAACAAAAATATCTGATGCTAATGAAGGCCATTCAGCCAGCCATAGCAGCTGACCAGGCTCCCAAAGCCCCAAAACCTCTGGGTCCTTGCTTCAAATATGGTCAGGAGGGTTACTAGGCCCAGGCCTGTCCAATCCCTTGTAAACCACCTGAACCATGTTCAAGGTGCCATAAGCAAGAACATTGTGGTGTCGACTGCCCCCATGTTCCTTGTAACATGAGGACATCAAACACAGTTCACCCTTCAGCCAACATCCCAGGCCTGGCCATGGAAGACTGAGTGGGGCCAGACTCCCTTGGCCTGACCACCATCTCAAACAGGAAATCTAAGGTAAACATCACAGTATCAGGGTGATCTGTCTTTCTCCTTCTGGATACTGAGTGTACTTACTCAGTACTGGCAGAGTTTTAGGGACTCACCTCTCTTTCTTGATCTCCTATTGCTGGGGTAAGGGGAGAGCATTGCCAGGTTTACCAGACCCCACCATTTAGTTGTATCTTTAGGGGTATTCCTCCTTACCCAATTGTTCCTAGTGGTACCAACCATTCCTTTGCTGGGAAGGGACCTCTTAGCCCATGTGGGAACCTCAAATTCCCTCAGTCTCCCCATCCTTTTGACCATATGCTTGCTGGCTACTCCTCCTCCAAACCATAAAATCTGACACAGCTTTCCCCTTACTGGTTTCCCAGGTGGATTCCCAGGTATGGGACACCCAAAACTTCTTCATAGCGAAACAGTATCCCCCTCTCATTGTTCAACTATAAAACCCTACCAATTATATCACCTATGCTCAATACCAACTCTCTCCACAGTCTCAGGGGACTTAAGCCTCTCATCTCTGACTTCTTCAGAAAGAATTCTCTGTGCCCCAGTTCTTCCCTCTTTAGTACCCCCATACAAGCAGGTAAAACCACCAACAGGACCTACCACTTGGACCAGGACCTCTGACTAACTAAGTCTTCAGTGGTTCCTTCCCATCTCATAGTACCCAACCCCTATACTCCCCTCTCCACCATGCCCTCAGAGGCCTCTCAGTCCTCTGTTCTAAACCTCAAAGATGCCTTCTTTTCTTTCCTCTAGACCCCCCCAGTGATAAACTATCTTTGCCTGTACTTAGACTGACCTAGAAACTCACCTTTCTACCCTGGACAGTCCTACCCCAGGGATTCCAGGACAGCCCATGTCTGTTTGTCCAGGCTCTGACCTCTGTCTTACTCTCGTTGTCTCTTACTAAATCCAAGCTTACTCAATATGTAGATGATCTTCTACTTTGTAGTCCAACCCTGCAAATTATCCAGGATGACACCCCTACCTTATTAAACTTTCTGTTTAGCTGGGGATGTAGTGTCTCACCTTTTAAGGTCCAACTGTCCATTCCTCAGGTAACTTATATGGCACTATTACTCCACCTCACAAGGCCATTACCCTAAATAGAAAACATTTAATCTGGTCACTTTCAGTTCCAACTATCAAGGATGAAATTCTATCCTTCCTAGGGATGATTGGTTTCTTACCTCTTGGATTCCTTCTTTCTCTTTTCTTGTCTGTCCCATATGAAGTGCCCTTTGGCCCTTTACATGAACCCCTCCTGGTGTCTATTATTAAGCCCTTTCATAAGCTTCAACAAGCCCTCCTCCAGGCCCTGGCCCTATATCTTCCAGAATTAACTTGCTCCTCTATGTTACAGAAAAGGAGGGAAAAAGGGGTCTTGGGAAACCAACCAAGACCTTCCTTTGTGCCCATTGTATACTTACCAAAAATTATAACATATTATCCAAGGATTGGCACCTTGCCTGTGTTCTCTGGCCACAGTCAAACTTCTTATACTTGAATAAAAAAAGTTAACCTTTGGGTCACCCACTACTACTTTTCTTTTCATGGTGTATCCCACCTCCTAACATACAAGGGTCTCCAAACACTACTCCCTTCCTGAGTTCTCTCTTTTCAAGAGCTTAGGTAGAGGGAAGCACACTTACCTTTCAGCCATGCCCACATCTCAACATTTCAAACTGACTCAAGTTGCTGGTTTGAATCTCTTAGGTATATATGGACCATGTCTTTCTGCTGGCTTCTGCCAACCATCATATTTGATTTCAAATCCTAGAGTCCACTTCTTAGCCACTTCTTCCCTCCACCTCCTTTATTCATTCATCTCTCTTTGCCTACTTGATAAATGTTGTCTCTCGGGATTCTGGAATCTGCCACATGCTCCAGGGACCCACCCTGTGGGCAGCTCTCTAGTTACTAAGACACTTGCTCCTCTCCCTCTATTGGAAGCCTCCCTGTTACTTGGCCTCTTCCCCCCAGGAGGTGTCTGCTAAGTCCTGAAGCTTCCTTAAGCCCTTCTGGGTGTCTGCAAACTTGTCCCTTCTGTCTCTCAGCTCCATCCTGGAAGTCTCACAGCTTCTCTATGACCTCCTGGACTTCTCTCTTCCTCTCAACTCACACTTGAATCTTATAGGAACTCCCTCTATTTGAGCTTATGTTGCAGCCATTCCACTCTTCTTCTATGGACTCAGATTTTATTAAAGCCTCACTCTGTTGCTATAAAAGCTTGGCCTCAGTACAGTTCAATGGCCAAAATTGGCATGCTTGATTTTCAATGGTGGCAACTTCTGCCACCATACAAACAAATTATCTAAAAATCTATTATATCTAAACTTGCTTTCTTCTCCTCTTTCTTCCTAACTACATCTGTCCAGGGAGGGGAGGAGGTAGCTCTTACATATGGAGACTGCCAGCTCTAACTAATAACCCATCCTAATAGGGTCAGGAAATTGCTCTATATCTGGCTGTCAAAGGCACATTCAGTTCCTTATAATTCCCTTATCCATCTGTCCTTCCCAAGGGCTTACTCTCATGCCTGTTTTCTCTATTTTTATATGATAATTCATGTCCTGAAAACAAAAAAATCATAAAAACAAAGTTTATGAATGATAGGATAAAACAAAACAAAACAATGTTTATGCACGTGGGAGAGTGGGCCCTGCACACCACCTGGGCAAAACAGTAGAGCTGGCTCTGGTGGTTTGAATGTGGATGAGCTGGACCTAAGGGGCATGAGAGCAGGAGAAGTGGCCCCACTTCTTGTTTCCTGCTTCATTGGGTGAGGTATCCTGAGTTTACAATGAAGAGTTTACCTGGATGGTAATGACGAGGGAATGCTGGCAGGCTGAACAACTCAGATACTACCAAGATCTAGAACTAGGGTTATGAGTTTGCCTACCCCAACATCCACCTCACCTATGAACTTCAAGAGCATATGAAAGAGCTGGTCCTACAGATCCCAAATTACAGGATCTCCATGACACAAGGCAACAAGAATATCCTAGAGAAGTCCCAGTAAGGGCCCAGTATTGATAGTGTGGCAGAAGCCGGAGGCTTTGAACCACACCAATAACATATTGCAATGAACACTTGCAAGTAAAGATGTATGGACTAAAGGGCAAACCGTGTGACTCACTGGGCCACACTACAGCTTCCACACCAAGACTTTTGTTTGCTTTTTTCTTGTTTTTGTTTTTAATTTTAAATTTTGTTTGGTTTTGAGAGGGAGGTTGCAAGGGCAGAGGGTGGAAGCAAGGGGGCAGGGAGATGGGTAGGATTTGGAAGCATGATGTGAAATCCATAAACAATCAATGAAAAGTTAAAAACAAAACAAAAAGTGTTTGTTTAATTAGGTATTAAAGCTGAACCTCCATACAGTCATACAAGAACATACCTCATACTGGTAGTTGGACTTCATAATATAAGAGTCACCTAGGTGGAATTATTTAAAAAGACAAGAAGGGGTTATGGAGAGAAACTGAGACTTGGTACTGTGTAGCAGGACTGAAGTTCCTGAAGAGAGCCCTGGAGATGCTATTGGTGAAAACACAGCCCAGTTGCAATGAGAGTCTAAGAAAACATATAAAGGTCTGCAGATGTGAGAGTTTAAGTAAATTCTGAGGGTCTAAGAATGTGTCTGAGGATGTGAAAGCTTAAGTTCTTAGAGTCTACAAAAGTGTGTAAAGGTCTGAGGATGTGAAAGCTTAAGAAAGTTCTAAAGGTATAAGAAAGTGATTTATGGTAATAAAAATGTCTCAAATTTCTTTTCCTCTCTATACTATTGTTATACTAAGATTTCAAAGGTTTGGAAAACCTATACTTAACTGTTCAAGACCACTCCCATGGTGTGGTCCGGACACTGCTCACCAGCAGGTTGCCAAAAGGATATACTTGTCCCTATGACAACTAAATCAACTTCTAAAACACCTGACCCGTATGCTTGCATTCTCTGTGACCAAACTAGAGATTACTGTTGACATTGGCCAGAGACTTACAGAGGTTCCTCTTATTGGTCCTGTTGGAGACATGACACATATTCAGGAAGGTGTTCTACCTTTTACGCAGAGTGGGGGAATCCTTTATATCCTAATTAAGGACCCATGGCACCCCAGATGGGAGATGGGGTCGTTGGTAAACTTTATCACAGCTGCCCATCAAAATGTAAAGGGTACACATCTCACTTTCTCAAACTCTAGGTTTAGGCACTGTTGTATTTTTAAAATGGCAGGAGAGAGACCTTGGTGGGCTGGAGTCCAGGGGCCCCACAGTGGGTGGGGGAGAGATATGCCATGCAGACAGCACTCATGTGGGGAGAGGGGGAGGGAAAGGGGTCTCAGAGTGGCCGCATGGGGAGAGAGAGAGAAAGAGAGGGAAAGAGAGAGAGAAAGAAGGAGATGGAGAGAGGGGGCAGGGGATGAGAAGAGGGAGAAGATAGGCAGGACCCCGCCTTTTGAGGGCATGTAGCAATATGGGCTATGTAGGATGATGTTGTCAGGACCCTGGGTGGGCCAAGGTATTACCTCCTTATAGGCTAGGTACCCAAGGGGTGGGTCTGATGGGCACAGTAGAAGTGGTCCAAAGCTCCTCAAAGGTCCTTACATCCTCAACTGGAAAGCTTCTGTGTCCTCATCCCAATGACTCTCAGCTGAACTGCTGCTAGAAGCCTGAATGCTTAACCAGCTAAATGCTCAACCAGCCAAATGCTCAACCAGCCAAATGCTCAACCAGCCAAATGCTCAACCAGCCAAATGCTTCTAGTTTCTGGTCCTCACTCCTTATAAACCTTTCTGCTTTCTACCACCACTCCCTGGGATTAAAGGCTGCTTTCTGGGATTAAAGGCGTGAGTCACCATGCCTGGCTGTTTCCAATGTGGCCTTGAACTCACAGAGATCCAGAGGGATTTCTGTCTCTGGAATGCTAGGATTAAAGGTATGTACTAACATTTTCTAGCCTAAGTATCTTGTGGCTTTTCTGTTCTCTGACCCCAGATAAGTTTATTAAGGTACACAATATTTTGGGGAACATAATACCACCACATTTTCTCTCTTTTTGTCTAAAATTAAAAAAGGCTTATAACTAATACAAGAAAAACTATCCAATAAGTATATACAATATATACAGCCAAAAATTACATTAATGATGTCTAGTCCATTAACATTTGACAGATTCAGATAAAAATTCCATTATATATATTAACAATGTCCAGTCCAGTTAACATCTGATAAACTCAGACCAAAATTTTTTCATTACTTACCTTATTTAAAACAAGTAGCTCCTTTTTAAAAGTAGATTCCATAATCTCCCTTTTTATCTTATCATAACCATATTTTCTCTTTTTTCTTTTCATAATACATTCAGTAGTCTACCTTTTGTCATTTTTATATCTTCCCTTTTCCTTCAGTGTAGATTCAGTGATCTATCTATTTATCCTATTATTTCTTTATCTTATTCCTCAGAGTAGATTCAATGATCTATCTCATATCTTATTCTCTTTTTCTTTTTGCTTTCTAGGGGTGAAGATATCTTTAGGGGATCTTGAAAAGAAAATGTTTGGGTTAATTGTCAAGTCCTGTATCATTTGTCCAGTCTCTGCATAAAAGGAAAGTTCAGGGCTTGTCATAAGTCCTTGCTCGAGTAGTCTGTCAGGCTGGATCATCTCAGCTAGTCATCTCGAAATTGTCCTGACCAATTTGTATTCCAAAGTCTGCTGTGGGATGGTCTGTATGTCAAATGTGTTGCTGATTAGTCAATAAATAAAACACTGATTGGCCATTGGCTAGGCAGGAAGTGTAGGTGGGACAAGGAGGAGAATAAAGCTGGGAAGTGGAAGGCTGAGTCAGAGAGACACTGCCAGCCGCCATGATGAGAAACAGCATGTGAAGATGCCGGCAAGCCATGAGCCATGTGGCAAGGTATAGATCAATGGAAATGGATTAATTTAAGCTGTAAGAACAGCTAGCAAGAAGCCTGCCACGGCCATACAGTTTGTAACCAATATAAGTCTCTGTGTTTACTTGGTCAGGTCTGAGGGGCTGTGGGACTGGCAGGTGAGAGAAATTTGTCCTGACTGTGGGCCAGGCAGGAAAACTTAAGCTACAAAAGTCAATTTTTCCATGGTGTTAATTGGCTTAATGGCTTTACCATAGTCCATGTGGAATCATCATTATGGAGTCCTGTCGTCTTTTTGAAGATTTCAAAGTCACTGTTAGGCGTGGTCATGGTTCCCTGCAGACTTTTTTTTTTTTTTGCCTCCTCTGTGGTTTGGAGTAATCACAGTCTGATAAATGTCTGTCTCTTGGAACCATGAACATTCTTCCCTAGAACAGAAAATCTTCACAGCAATTTCTCCCCACCATTTGTCTTGCCAAACTTTTCCAAACTGACCTTTGCCAATGCTTTCTTGTAACATGATGGTCCTGGCATTTTTTCTCTGAACAAGCAGCAGTAAACCCTTCGTCCCAGGTAGCAGCATCACCGCAGTCACCAACATGATGAGAAAGAGCTGGCAACATGGAGCAGTAGCCACTGCCTCCATGGTCCCACTGCTGTTTGTGGCTCGGTCTGGCCTGAAGCTTCTTCCAAGCCTCCTAGGCTGGCCTCAAACTCGGGATCCTCCTGCCTCTGCCTCCTTCAGTAAATTCTACAACCGGCTGAGTGTAGCTCGGGCCAGAGCTGGGGCCCACAAGTCCAAAGGCAAGAGGCTTTTTCGTGAATTCGTAACACAAACGTTGGGCGCCAGATATTGGTGAAATTATTAAGGCCACTCCACGTAGTTAAAAGGAGATTTATTTAATGGCGTAACTTACAAGTTAAGGGATAGGTAGGTCGCGGGGTCTGGGGAAGGTGTATCGCAGTCCAGCGGTGTTCTCTGGAGCTCTGCTTGGCCCACCTTCACCGTCCAAGGTCCCGGAACCAGTGAGTGCACCGCCCATCCAGATCTCAGGTCTCCAGGCACCTCCCTTGGCCCTGCCTTGTAGGCGTGACAGTTGCCGAAGTCTCAATGGGGGTTGGAACTTCCAGATCAAAGCTGGAATGGCTACCCACTACACTCAACATCACTCATTTTAGACAATATTGATCCCATCTCCCTGTCATACCATCTCTTGTGTCAGATCTTAACCTACATGTATCAGCCATTGAATAATGCTATGGTTGACCATTTTGGGGAATGTTGGTTGTGTGTCCCTCCTGGATCAAAATGATGACTACCTTTTACGGGCTTTCCCATTGGCTTATTAGACTCTCTCACCTCACCACTCATTAATTACTCTAAACCAAACCTCTTACCACATCTCTCCCTTCAGTATCACAGACTACTTTAATTCCCCAGGAACATGCTTTGTGGGCACACCAGATACCATAGACTGCAATATTATCTTAACCCTTAGAACCCAACCCCTATGCCCAAACATTCACAATGCCTCAGTTCTCTGAGGCACTCACATTTACCACTACCTACCTGTTGGGTGGTCTGGGATTTATGCCCTAGTGCTCCTTTCCCCAAAACTAGGGATGGTACCTGGTGAAGAACCCTTACCAGTTCCCATCATGGGGCTTATAGCTGTACAGCATGACAAATGAGCAGTTCAGGTCCTATCTTTTCTCCCAGTCCTGGATAAAACCACTGGAGTAGTGGAACTGACTACTTCCCTAGCTATTTACCATTGGTTTCCCTCAAAGTTTGTCCAGGATCTCCAATGGGTGTCTCAGAGCAGCCTCAGCCTTCAAGGCCAAATAGACTCACTGGCTACCCCAGAGCTACAACATAGGAGAGGATTCGATTCACTAACAGCAGAAAGAGGTGGTCTTTGTTTCCTCATTAGGAGGAATGTTGCTTCTAGGTTAGCCAATTGGGTATGGTAAAAGACAAGATCTGTCAACTCCAAAAAGATCTTCACAAATGTAAGAAACAGCTCAATGTCTCTGACCAGTAGCTCACTGGCAACCCATGTATGGAATTGGATACTACCCTTCTTAACTTCCCTCCTCACACCCACCATCTCCTACTTTTTCTAATCCTTCTAACAGCACCCTGCCTCATAAACTTCTTATCTATATTTCTTTAACAATAGGTCCAAATAATTTCTAATCAGATTTTAATCAGTTTCTATTCCAGGATTACCAACCTCTAGCTATGGAGCCAGAGTCCTGCAACACCCAATTATACTCTGATGGAGAAGATCAAGTTTGCCCCAAGGACTTCCACATCTCCATTCAATAGGAAGTAGTCAAAAAGATAACATTGTCCCCCCTTTCGAACCCCTGTTTATCAATAGTAAACAAAAAAGGGAGGAATGTTGGCTATTCACACTGACTTGGGTGGCAGGAGTGTCTCTCCCTGCCCCTGACCAGCTCCAACAGTCAACCCCCCACCCTCAGGAGCTCCAACAGTCAACCACCCACCCCAAGGAGCTCCAGCAGCCAGATTTTGCCTCTGAGGGGCTCCAATAGCCAGGCCCTGCCTCTGAGGGGCTCCAATGGCCAGACCTGGCCCCCAGACTTCTCCCAGCCCCCTGGGGCAGGAGAGTGGCCAGGCCACACACCAATGGAAAAAAATCCACCAATCTCTCAGCTTGTCCCGAGATCAGGCCACAAAATCCCTGCAACTGTAGGTCACTCTGGTGAGCTCCAACCTCAAGAAATACTGTATGAACTCGATCTTCTGCTCAGTTCTCTGCTGCTTCTCTCCTGAGCAGGGGCAACCACCATTCTGGGTTTTTTTCCCTCCCACGAAATCTCTTATGTGAGGTTTGTTGTGCGGTGTGATTTTGTGGCATTCCTTGGCTCCTGACTGCCAGGATACCTTTTCATTTGAACTGTAACACTTACAATAGACACTGTCATCATGAATTTCAGAATCAAGATGATTTATTAAATGACCAAACTTTTTTTTTAACAGAGCAACAAGTATGATTGAACCTTCTTTAAGAGGCCTGGAAGAGGTTTTTCTCCACTGAATAAACGTTAAAGGAACTGTGAGATACTCCATCCTCCACTCCAGAGAAGCTTGTTTCTTATTATCAAGTCATCAAAAGTACTCTGAAATAGCTAACTCTGGAGAAGCTTGACAGAATCAGACACATCTCAGTTGGGTATTCAGTGCTTTGCCCAAGGGAATCACCATTCCTAACATAATCAGGCAGATGTTAAATCCTGTTTCTTCACACCAAGTCTCAAGTGGGGAAATGACCTGCAGGAATCTAGAGTCACCTAGGCAGTGAAAGGAGAAGCCTGGGTGTTGAGGATGTTGCAGCTTAAATGGGGAATATCAATAGAGTCTACAGCTGCATCCTTTCATTAACCTGAACAATTTCTCTTTCAATTTCTCAAATTTGGCCTCCTCACTCATTTGTTCCTTCAACATTGTCATGTAGATTCTCATTCCTTCCTTCATAAGGGGAGCACATTTGATCCTGTCACAAAGACATGCAGCGTGTGTGGAATGGCCATAGGCCCTGTAGCCATGTGTTCCTGCATCATAAAAGCCCAAGAAGCCTGCACAGGCACAGAGCTCATGCAGATCTTATAATGTTATTATAAACACCAGGGTTGGAACAACCTAGTGTGTCTGTAGGGGCCGTATTGTTGGATGACAACAATGGATGTATCAAATGCTGGACCACAGTGAGATCCATTGCCAACCGGAAGAACTGATGCTGTGAGGCTCCTGGACCCTGCACTGCCTCAGATGACAGCTGACTGTACAGAGACAAGAAACAAGGAGGGGGAAACAAGCCATCTTACTGCTGGACTAATCAGTCATTCCTTGATACATACAGGACATGTTTAATTGTGAAAATTTTTGATTATATAAAAATATTCAAAGTAAATTCTAATATTTTGAAAATTGAGGTGAGTAGATATTTGTTAATATTTCCCTGGGAATAGTGTCATACAATACCCTAAACAGTACCAATTTTATTTCTCAATATCATGTGATGAAAGTGTGTGGTGTTTTCAGCAATTGCATCTTAAGTTCTGGTGGACAGACAAGGGCAACAGCTGTAAGCTAGATTGTTTTAGAGGATCTCCAGGATACCCCGATCAACAACTTGAGGTATCCTACACTTGGCATTAGGATTTTTAATTAGATGATTTACGGTTTCAGGGAGGAACATTATTCTTTATTTAGGATAATTCCAGTTAAACTCTTTTTACATGGATATACATGGATGTATATAAGCTTATAAAATCCTGGGTTTCCATATGACTTTTTCAAATAATCCTTAGTGTATCTTATCCCTTCTCTGTCCTACTTTCCCATCCTTCTCCACAGCTAAACCTCCATTCCAATTAGTCCCTCTTTCCTTTTTCTGTCACCCATGCTCTACTACCCTCTCTCCTTTAAGATCTTTTGCCCTCTCCCTTATACTACCCATGATCCTTCTCTGGGTTCCTGGATTCTACAGGCTCTCCATGTTAAACATATAAATCTAAAGATTTGAGGTTAAATTCCGCACATGAGTGGGCACATGAGAATTTTGCTTTCTGGCTCTGGGTCACTTAAGGTAGTCCATTTTATTCTACCACTGAACACTGTTGATCTGTGACTAGGAAAATGTTCGTGTTAAATAATTATTCATTAAAGTTAAGAATTATTACTACTGCTTCATTAGTATTTAACAATTTTTTTCTTATTGAATTTTGATCTATAGAAAATTTCATGAGGTGCAGTCAAGAATGTATATTCTTTTGTGTTTGGGTGAAACAGTCTGTAAGTACCTTTTAGTTACATTTAGTTCATAACATCTTTATGTCTATTATTTCTCTGTTTAGGTTTTGTCTGGATGACCTGTCCATTGGTAAAAGTAGGGTATTGAGTCTCACACTATCAGTATGTGAGAGTCAATATGTGATTTAAGCTATATTAGTGTTTCTTTTACAAACTTGAGTGCCCTTGTGTTTAGGGCATAGATGTTAAGAATTAAAATGTCCTCTTGGTGGGTTTTTCCTTTGATGAGTATGTAGTGTCCTTCCCTATCTCTCTGATTAGTTTAGGTTTGAAGTCTATTTTGTTATATATTAAAATGCTATACCAGCTTGCTACTTAGGTCTATTTGCTTGGAATATATTTTTCCAACCCTTTACCCTGAGGTAATGTCTATCCTTGATATTGGGGTGTGTTTATTAGATGCAGCAAAAGAATGGGGTCTGTTTTCACATCCGTTCTGTTAGTCCATGTCTTTTTATTGAGGATTTGAGACCAGTGATGTTGAGAGATATCAATGACATGACCAGTGATTGTTGATTCCTGTTTTGTTGGTGATGGTGGTTTTGTTCGTTTCGTTGTTTGTTTTTTGTGTGTCCTTTCCTTTGACTTTGCTGGGGTAAGATTATTTATTTCCTTTGCTTTCATGAATGTAGTTAACTTCCTTAGGTTGGAGTTTTTTTCTAGCACCTTCTTTAGGGCTGGATTTGTAGACATATATCATTTAAATTTGACTTTGTCATGGGATATCTTGTTTTCTACATCTATAGTGATTGGAAGTTTTGCTGGGTATAGTAATTTGGGCTGGTGTCTGTGGTCTCCTAGAGTCTGTAGCACATCTGTCCAGGCCCTTCTGGCTTTTAGTCTCCATTGAGATGCCAAGTGTAATTCTAATAGGTCTGCCTTTATATGTCACTTTGTCTTTGTCCCTTGCAGCTTTTAATATTCTTCCTTTGTTCTGTATGGCTCTATATGTTTAGTGCTTTGATTACTATGTGGTGTGGTGAGGAGGCTTTCTATTCTGGTCCAATCTATATGGTGTTCTGTATGCTTCTTGTACTTTTACAGGCATCTCTTTCTTTAGGTTAGGAAATTTTTCTTCTATGATTTTTTTGGAGACATTTTTTCTGGCCTTTGACCCAGGGTTTCTGCTCCTTCCTCTATTCCTATTATTCTTAGATTTTTGTCTTTTCATATTGTCCCAGATTTCCTGGATGTTTTGTGTCAGGAGTTCTTTTGATTTAACATTTTCTTTGACTGATGCAACCATTTCTTCTACTGTATCTTCAATACTTGAGATTTTCTCTTCCATCTCCTGTATTCTGTTGGTGATCTTGCATCTGTAGTTCCTGTTTATGTACCTATATTTTCCATCTCCAGGATTCCCTCAGTTTGTGTTTTCTCTATTGATTCTATCTCCATATTCAGGTCTTGAGCTGTTTTGTTTCCTTTAACTGTTTGAGTTTTCCTGGATTCTTTAAAAGATTTGTTCATTTTCTCTTTAAGGACTTCTATCCATAGAGTTAGCTTTAATTCTTTTTCTTGTGCTTCAGCTGTGTTGAACTATTCAGGGCCTGCTGTTCTGGGATAGCTGGGCTCTAGTGGAGACATATTGCCCTGGCTGTTGTTGTGTTTTTAAGCTGTCATGTAGGCATCTGGGTTTGGGAAGATTCTGTCTGGGTGCTGATTTCTGCATTTGTCTTTGTTGGATGGGTGGTTTGTTCCTTGGTTTCTGTTTCCTCTGGGAATGTTTGTGAAGAGTGTTATGGCTGTGTGTTAACAGTCTGTTTCCCTGGCCTGCTCAACTGCTGTGTTTACAGGGAATGCCTGCTGGGAGGCTGGGATACTGGGATGAGATGAGGAAAGGAAGGTTGGAGGAGAAGGTCTTTATGATCTGTTGAAGATAAGATCAGAGAGGAAAGGAAGACTGATGGTTTTTAGCGGCACTCTTACCCTGAGAGGAAAAGTCACAAAACACGACAGAATCCACTAATAAGAGTTTTATTAAGACAAGGAGAAAGAGAAAGATGTGATCAGGCCTGCTGAAGGACACATATGGGAGAAGGGAGTATGGGGACATGAGGCCTGCCTTTTAAAGGGCCAGCATACACCTGTGTACCCAGGCCCACGTGGCTACTCCACACATGTGCATAGATCACATTGGTCATGTGGCACGATTATGTGACCATGCAGCACATGGGACATGGGTTATGTAGTATGACCCAGAAATGACTAGACAGAAACGACTAAGTGTCTCACTAGGGCATGCATGACTTTGGGGGCATGGTTAGAATTCCCATCAGAGACCACAGCAGGTTTCCTGCTACAGAGCTGGGGATGAGACTAGGGGAATTTGTATCTCAAGAGCAGTAGGAAAGGCGTGGCTCTGCCTTCAGCCTACTAGTTGTCCTGGGAAGCATGGCCCTTGGGTTAGCAGGGAGTGATGGTTTGAGTTGAGCTTGGAGAGAAAGCAACACCTTGCGGGAGGAAAGTCAGAAGGGGAAGATCTGTGGGATCCACAGGAGATGGGGACAAGCAAGCAGGGAAGGGTGCCATGGGTGCTCTGCTGCAAAGCTGGGCATTAAACTGAGGGGTCCGGTCTGGGGGAACAAAGTAATTCCCAAACATGAGTAACATGAGTAAAATGATGTTGATGATATCAATTGATCTTGAGTTGGGAAGACTCTTTCACAGCTGCCCCCACCCCCATCTTTTTCTTCCTCCATCCTTCTCTCTCTTTTCTTCTTTTCCTTCCTTCCTTTCATCTCTATTTTTACTTATTTGAAGGGTTTATTATTTTAACATCTCCTTTATTTCTGGCAAAGAACCTATGTAATTGTAGCCTTCCTCTGGGTATTATCTGCCAAGCAGGTGTAAAAATGCACTGCAGTATAATTTAGTAAAAACCCAATTTTAGGTATTGAATTTCTGCTTCTGTCTGGGTGAGCATATCTAGCACTGTCCCTATACAGTCCTCAAGCTTTGTGAAAGGACTGAGGCAGGCAAGAGCGTGACCACGGAGTGACACAGAGTTTAATTTTCTAATGCCTCAGATTTGAAATTGTCCCTGCTCTAGAGGTGGTGGAATCTGGGAGAAGGCAGCAGTAAATGAGGAGGACTAAAGCCTCATGTATCACCAACTTCAGTCAAAGGCTCTGACAATTTACACCCAGAGTTAAGAAAGGTCACGTGAGTAAAGTTATCGTGAGATTGATGTAAACAACCACAAGGGCAAGCCACATGTTTTCTCCATAGAGGCATATAAACATTCAATAGAATCCGCTATACCTGGGAGGAACACAAACACACATTCCAAGAACAAATCCAGGTTTTGAGGAAACTAATGTCACAAGACTCTTGTTTTCTTTTCTTGGAGTGTTCTCACAAGCTCTCAGAATTCTTCCTGCATGGCTCCATTCTTGGACTGTGTGCTGACAGAAATAATTTCAAATTATTTTTTTACTGAAAAGTTAAAGGACAAGAGATTTTTGTGATCTTAAGAGAAAGCAGAGTATGTATGTATGTATGCATGTATGTATGTATGTATGTATGTGTTTAGACTGGGAAAGAATAAATAGCTTCTTATAATTGCTGAAAAAGATAAGGTTTTCTTTCACAGGTACAAGAAGCTATTTGTAATACTGCAAATAAGATCTAAAGACTGCCTGGAGAATGTAATACAGCAGATTCATATAGCACCACTTGTATTGTGTCTATTAACTACATGGTAGAATCTAGTTACTCTTTCTTATCTTTATCATCCATAAATTTTTTTCATATGCATTTCTTTCCTAAAACAAGGATAAAATGACTGAAAGCAAAACTATTTTTATCAAAGTCTCTACCAAATCTCTACTTATATTATTCAACAGTGATTTTAGTGTGTGTGTGTGTGTGTGTGTGTGTGTGTGTGTGTGTGTGCGCGCGCGCGCTGTTGTTCCCATGGTACAGTACATGGATGGAGGTCAGAGGGTGTCACTCTTCCCCTACTCTGTGGAGCGGTCCAGGTTTGCTGTCTCTGGAGTTTCCCATCTCCCTGCAGGAGTGCTGGGATCACAGATGCGCAGGACTATGTCTGGCTTTACACAGAGTCCAAGGATCCCAACTCAGGCCCACATGCTGGCACCGTAAGCAGTTTATCCACTGAGCCTTCACCTCAGGCCCAGAGCAATAAACAAACAAACACATAAACAAAACCAAACCATGAACAAAACAATAACAACCAAAAAAAAAAAACCCACCCTCTTTTACAATATATAATCCTTAGAAAAATATGTGTCTGGAAGCTCTGCCAAGATTTTTGAGTGTGTGTGGTACTGATGCTTGGCAAATGTTCCACCACTAAGCATTTTTCTATCCCCAAGAACTTTTTCAATGAACCATTGTTATCTTCAAGAGAAATTCCCAGATGAACTGGCAGGCTGGGGACTTGAGAAGCAAAAGAGAGAAAACTGAAAAAAATAAAGAAAAGATAACTTTGAAAAAACAGAAGTATGTATGAGATAAATGGTTTTTAAAAAGCATTTATTGTGGATAATAGTCATAAGATGACTTTCTGTGTTTGTTGGTCTGTTAATAGATATCCGTATTAACTTGTTTGGTACCAGACACTCACCTAGGTGCTTTATGTTCCTGAACTCTTTCCTTCGTACAGAGCAGTGGGAGTCGAAAGACATCATAGTCTGTGGAAAAGAAAGATGAACAAAGGTGGCATCACACAATCTGGCATATTCTCTTTCATATGTGGACTCCAGCTTTTCATTACAATAAATGCATGCGGATGTGGATATGAGTGGGGTTATAGGAAACTAAAAGGGGAGCTACCAGAAAGGAAATGAGGTTTCGAGGGTGGGGAAAATAATAAATTTGTTGCGTGAAAACATATAGTGTCACTGGAGATGGAAGGGTATAGGGTGCAGGGGCATGAAGGTGGGTAAGACCAACAACAGCAAATTATGTATGAAAATGCCACAAGGAAACACATTACTTTGATGCTAATTAACCAATAAAAATAACAGCCCCTCCCTCTAGCCTAAGAAGAACTGGAAGAGACAGATGCGATGAACTCAATCGCAGCCTGACTTTGTGTCACACTGTCTCTTATGCTGACCTCTTTCCTGGGGAAGAAACTGGGCTAAGCGGCCTTCCTCAACCTGCTTCAGAACCTGCAAGGGATATGGCAGGAACTCAGAGCTGCTTGCACTCCAAGGGTGCTTTGAACACCAAAATGATGAGTGTTTAGGAAAATAGCTAATGGTAAAAGGCAGAAATGGAATACTCTTTGCGAAGGAGGAGGAGTTTTTCTAATTGTTCTGAAACGTTCATGCTCTAGTAATTCTAGGAGATTATGCTGTCTATCCTTCTTCCATTCCTCCCAAGAGACTTTGCTTATATTCTAGGAAGAAACACAATTTTGCCAACAGCTTGTGATGTATTCAAGTCTGCAATGGGAACTGCACATTATTCTTTTCTTAGAAAGCCACAGAGAAGGAAGAAAACACTGCCTCTGCCGTTTACTTTCCAGAAGACCTTAGCTAAGGCTTTAACTTTTCTGAGTCTAGATTTTCTTGACTGCACTGTGGGGGTGACAGTAACACATGCTTTAAGGTTGAGAACAGAATGAAGTGAGTGATGTCTCTGGAGGCACTTGCCTTCTACCTAGTACCTTCTTAACACATTGCCAGATTGTTACTATGATTTCAGTTGCTACTATGATGCCCTGGGGTCAATGGTAAATCGTTCAATAGCTTGGTGTTCTAGTTTGCATGTATGTAAGCTGTCAAATTTTACATAGCTCCCTTTGGTTTAAAATGCAGAAATAGGCATTTTGTGATGAGAGTTCATATTGGCCATATGTATATGTATTTGGTTCTGAGTATTAATTAAGTAGTTCTTACAATTCTAAGCATATACACACCAAACACTAGTGTGCCCGATTTTATGAAACAAAACTAGATGTGAAAACATAGCTTAACCCAAACACATTAATATCTGACTTTCACTAATAGAAAAGTCATGCTAACAAAACATAAACAGAGAAACGTGTGAGTCAAATTAAGCCATAAATCAAATGGATATAGCAAATAGCTACAGAGGATTCCATATAAACACTGCAGAATACATATTATTTTCATAGAACTTTCTCTAAAAGAGATAATATAGAAGAATATAAAATAGGGAAAATTTGAAATAATTTAGTAATACAGCCTCAGAGAACCAGTCCCAAGGCTGAACATAGGGCGTGCAAGGAATCCATGGCGTTGGCAAGGCTAGGATTTTCTAAGGGTTTTTAAGGAAGGAGAAACACACATTCTCTCTTGATGGTTTCTTTATTTTTTTCATGTTGTTCACATGATGTTCTCTCTCATGTTGTACTACTACATTGCTCCTTTGTTCCCTTCCCTCCACCACTTAAATACTCAAACAGAATCTCTCAGGCAATACAAAAGTCATAAAAAAGTCACAGCCTTTTTTTTTTTTTTTTGTCTTTTTGTTTTCGTTTGTTTGTTTGTTTTGAGACAGGGTTTCTCTGTGTAGTTTTGGTGCCTGATCTGGATCTTGCTCTGTAGACCAGGCTGGCCTCAAACTCACAGAGCCCCACCTGGCTCTGCTTCCCGAGTGCCAGGATTAAAGGCGTGTGCCACCACCGCCCGGCTACAGGAAAAGATATGACTAAAAATAGAGACATCCCGATGACTCTCATGCAATATATCTAAGTAGCCTGTCATGAGCAAACAAGGAACATTTTTTTTCTTAGCCAACGCTTTTAATTGACTGGCTGTAAATTGTAGTTATAAAGAAAAAATCAATTACTTTTTTACCTCTGAGTAATCTTGCTCAGAGATACCTGGTGAGTGCTGGGTATTCTGGGTATTCAAAACAAAGAGAGCTAAAGGTGTAGCAAATTCTCAAGTTACTGCATTTTTTTTAGTATCTGCTCATCAGGCATTTTTCATGATACTATGACCCATAATGCCTAAAACTTAACTTGTACTTTCTGCCCTGTGTGTAATTTCTAACTATCTAAGAAGACCTGAAACCCTCATTTGGGGCTAAAGAGTCAAGTTATTTTCTGTAGCCTTGAGTAGTCAGAATATATTTTCACAAATTGAGGTCAAGAATGGGTGCAAGGACTTAATCATTTGCCAGTTTGCAATAATTGGGCTGTTTTTGTATTTATGACCTACGCAGAGTTATGTGTCCTTGCTTATCTGGGATAGTTTATATTAAAAACCATTAGCAAGGCATCTGGTCTAATCTAAACTATTGGTTCTCAGCAATAAGATGAAAGGAATTTGAGCCATTCCTCCCAGTATCATTAATTTGAGCTGTGATCAGAAGCAGCTTCAAGGGAGAATGTATAGTGGACTGTGTAGCATATCCTTGTATTCACTCTTATTCATCAAAGTAATACAGCTTAACAATGAGTCATCTTTTTGACAATCCATAGATATAAATGCCCAGTGATTGGGATGTATTCATGAGACAAACACAGTACAATGCAGGTAGTGGGGAACTCCCCACACATATACATTGTATCAGATACCAAAGGTACTGCAGAAGCAAAAGGTATTCTGGAGTCTGTATTCTGGCACACCTTGCTTAAACAAGATATAACCATCAGAGAGTTTTTCTTCTGATGGGCTGACAGCTAAACTTCAATTGCCACCTGCACTTGCTCTGCCATGGCCATGGTCACTGGCAATTTAGTGTATTCTTGTGGCCACAATGAAACAAAATAAGAAATAAATATCAAGAGAAACTATAGAACATATACAAATTCATGGAGACTATATAACACACTATTGAATAATTAATCATTATCAAGGAGATCACAAAGGAAAATTCAAATTTTCTAAAGTTGAATGAAAATGAAAACATAATATACCCACACTTATGGTAAAATAAAAATCTTTCTAAGAGAAAAGTTTATAGATACAACTGCCTACATTAAAAAAACAGAGGGCCAATGAGATGACTCAGGGTTAGGAGCACCTGTGGTTCTTATAGAAGGCCAGGGCTCAATTTCCAGTGCTCTTATTGGACAGTTCACAGTTGTATGTAACTGCAGCTCCAGGAGATCCAATGTACTGTTCTGATTTCTGTAGGTATTAGCACACAGGTGGTGCACATGCATACACTAGCACACACACACACACACACACACACATACACACACACTAAAATACATATAAAATAAACAAACAGACATTTGGACTTAGATAGATGGCTCAATGGAGCACTAGATACTCTTCCAGGGGACCTGGTTCAAGTCCATCACCCAGTCAGGCAGTGGTGGTGCCAGCCTTTAATCCCAGCACTTGGGAGGCTGAGGCAGGTGGATCTCTGAATCCGGGACTAGCCTGGACTAGAGAGTGAGTTTCAGGACAGACCAGGGCTATATAGAGAAACTTGTCTCAATAACAAACAAACAAACAGTCAAGTCCCAACATGACTGACATCTTATAACTGTATGTAACTCCAGTTCCATAAGATCCAATTCCTTCTCTGGACTCTACTGACACTGAACACACATGGTACACAGACATCCATGCAGGCAAAACATTCATTATAATAAAGTAAAAATTAAAATAAATCTTAATAAAAGGGAAAGCTGGGAATGGTGGTACACACCTCTAATCTCAGCATTCAGGAGGCAGAGGCAGGCAGACCTCTGTGAGTTTAAGGCCTGCCTGGTCTACAGAGTGAGTTCCATGCCACACACGGTGTCTTAGTTAGGTTTTTATTGCTGTGAAGAGACTCCATGACCATGGCAACTGGTGTAAATGAAAACGTTTAATTGAGGGGACTCATTTACTGTTTCAGAGGTTCAATCCCATTATCATCATGGTGAGGAGCATGGCAGTATGCAGGCACATGTAGTGCTGGAGCTGAGAGTCCTACATCTTGACTCAGAGGCAAGAGGAAGTCGACTGATAGTCACACTGAGGGAAGCTTGAACAAAAGACATCTCAAAGCCCACCCCCACAGTGACACACTTCCTCCAACAAGGCCATACCTCCTAACAGTGTCACTCCCTTTGGGGGCCATTTTTTTTTCAAATACCACACACAGTGAGACCCTATTTTAAGCAAACAAACAAACAAACAAATTAGAGCTATCTCAAATAAATAACAATGTTCTTAAAACCGCGGAAAAACAAGTACAAGTCAGACCCAAAATCAGTAGAAGCAAAGAAATAATTAAGATCAGAGAAGAAATTAATAAAATTGAAATGAGTAAAAACACACACAAAAATGAAACAATAACTTCTATAAAAAAGATAAATGGTTTGACAAACCTCAGCCAAAGCAACCAAAAGAGAGGAAACACAGATTAATAATATTAGCAACAAAAGAGAGATATTATAATAGATTCCAGTGAAATTTAAAAAGCCATTAAGACATATCTTGAAAACTTATATTCTACTTCATTGGAAAAATCTTAAAAAAAGAATGAATTCATAGATATATATGCCCTGCCCAAACTAAACAAAGCTGAGATAAGTGACTCAAACAGATCTACAACAAGGAGTACAACTGAAGCAGTCCTACAAATCAAAGTCTCTCAGTTTAAAAAAGTTTATGTATAGGGACTAGACAAAGGACTCAGCAGTTAAGAGCACTTAATATCTTCCCATATAACCCAAGTCCCACTCCCAGCACCCACATGGAGTGGAGGGATATGATGCTTTCTTCCAGCCTCCATAAGCACCAGCACACACATGACATACACTCACCAACACTCACACAGATACATATTTTATTTTAAACAAATCTAAAAAAATTTCTGGGTGCAAATGAATTCACTACTGAATTTTATCAGAACTTCAAAGAACTGACATCAATATTTACAATGAAATTAGTACAAAAATTCTCAATAAAACATTTGGAAGCTGAATTCAAGTACACATCAAAAAGATCATTCACCATGACCAAGTTGACTTCATCCCAGAGATAGAGGAATGGGTGAAGATACACAAAAAATAAATGTAATATAATACACAAATGGATTCAATAGCAAAGATCACATGTTCATCTGAAAAAACACAGAAAAATTTCTAATGCCATCAAAAATCCTTCACAATAAAAGCCCCAAAGAAGCTAGGAGTATAAGGAATAGATATCAACACAAAAAAGTTGTAAGTGGCAAAACTGTAGTCTACACTATAGTACATGAGAAAAAACTCAGAATATTACCATAACTGGGAAAGAGTATCCACTAAATCTACCCCTATTCAATACAGTGCTTGAAGGTAAGAGGAGGGAATGATATAAAATAAGCCAAGAAGTCACAGTTTCCTTAAGTGCAAATTATATGATATGATAAAGACTCCACCAGAAAACTTAGACCTGATAAACACTTTTAGCACACAAAAATCAGTAGCCTTCCTATATACAAATAACACACATACTGAGAAAGAAATCAGAAAAACAATCCCATTCTCTCTTGTCCCTGGCAAAATTACCTGGGAATAAACCTACCCAAGGGATCAGAAAATCTTTATACTGAAAAGTGTAAAGCACTGAAGAAATAAACTGAAGACATTATAAGATAGATAGTCTCCAATGCCTATGGATTAGAAGAATTATTATCACAAAAATGACTATATTACCAAAGCAATTTATAGATTCAATATAATCTCCATCAAAATTTCAATGTCACCCTTTACAGAAATAGACCATCTTTGTGAATGATACACCTGACAGAAGATTGATAGCTAGGCTATGTAAATAACTTGGAAAATTAAATAAAAAGAAGTCAAACAACCTGGTCAATAAACTGATTAATGAAATGAATGGACAATTTTCAAAGGATAAAGTCCAAAGGCCATATTACATACAGGAAAAATGTTCAACCTAATTAGTTGCTGGAGAAATAAAAATTGAACTACATTTCATACCACTTAGAATGACAGTCATTAAAAAAACAAGCAACAAAAGCTGATGAAAGGGAATCCACACACCTTCCTGTGAATATCACTCAGCCATGGTGGAAGTCTGTTTGAAGGTTCTTCAAAGACCTACATATAGATCAACCATATGACCCAGCTGTTCTACTCCTGGATGGTTAGCCAAAAGATTCTATGGCAACACATGACAGGGAAATCTGTATACCTATGTCTATTGTAGCACTATTCGCAATATCTAAGTTATGAATCATTCTAGATGTCCATCAACAGATGAACAGATACAGACATGTTATATACATGAACTTTTTAGTCATAATAAAGAAGGGTTGTGTCATTTGTAGGAAAGTGGATCCAACTGGAGATAATCATAATAAAGGAATTAAGTTAGTCTCAGAAAGTCTCAAATATCACATATATCCTCTCATCTGTGGTTCCTAGATTTTTGTATAGATTAAATAAAGTAGATAGGGCAGTGAAGAGTGCTAACAGTAGAGGACTTGAAAGTAGGAGGGTGAACAGCACTAGGAGCTGGGAGGGGGAAGAGGGGGAAGATGGGTGGGATGAAGGAAATAGGCTCAAAGTACATTCCATACTTGTATGGAAAATGTACTTATGTAATAACCCACTGCCATGTATAATTAACACAGATTAATTAAAATTAAATATCTGAAGAGAGAGAGAGAGAGAGAGAGAGAGAGAGAGAGAGAGAGAGAGAGAGAGAGAGAGAGAGAGGAGAATTCTGTACAGAAGACTTGCAGTAGGAAGCCTAGTTTATGAAGTCTTACCTTGTGAAGAAATTTTAAACATTTTTTTTGAATTTTAGCACATCCACTTAAGACGAAAACATAAGAAAATAAATATATTTTTATTGGATGTTTGAAAGCCAGTGCTTCATTTACTGTAAAGTTAGAGTCTTCTACAAACCAAATCAACCAATAAGCTCCCTGACATACACGCCCTACTCACTTGCTCACATACCTTAGGAAGAATGTGGGAATTCAATGTACCAGCAGGAGCACAAGGTACAGTGTTGACCATTCTGACAGGCTTCAACTCATTACTTCTTTATTGTATTTTAGATTTCATAACACATGAGCACAGTTTCCTTTTGTTTTGCTGCCAGAGATAAACTTTAATTTTCTTCTTCACAGGAGGAGACAGTGTACTAGGTTGTTTTGTACAGTATTCTTCTATCATTTCCTATTTATTGGTTACTAAATATACAAGAATATTTTTGTGTACATACATTATTTCATATATTTATATTTGTTTATAACTGTTTTTGTAGTTTTGACCTAATATTAGTCCTTTTTGAGACTGAAAATAGTTATTTTTATTATTCTTCTCAGTTTCATCTTTAGAAAATACTAACTTTAAAAGTTTAATCCGTATTTTCTAGTATAATGTAAGCTTTGGGAAGGTAGGAGTTTCAGCAAGCATCTAGGGGAAGATTAGAATTCAATCATGTTGATACACAGCAGGCTCCCACCCTTTCTTTACTGAATGAACAAGCTAAGTCTGTTCTGCCTTCGAGCCACTGATGTTTGCCACATGATTCACCACTGTGGAGGTAACTTCTCTTCTTAGAAGGCTGCCTTGGTCTTTACCTTCTAGATATCACACCCGTATCCCCCCAACATAAAAATCAAAATATTACCCAACACTGTCAATAGCTCAAGGGAGGATTCAAATCTCCCTCTACTGAGAATAAGCTCAATAAGAAGTAAGGCGGATGGATTTCCTTGTTAGGTCAAAGGAAGTAGCCATAGTTATGAGTTCCCATCCTAAAGCAAAAAAGATTAGGAAACTACAAAGCACTTAAATAGATTTAGTCAACACAAAGCACTTAAATAGATTGATTGCTTATGCTCCATCAAAGTTAACCCAGTAACTGAGCTCTTGCAGCATGTTTGTTAGAATAAAATGGAAACTAGCATTTACTATCTTGGGCCAAAAGGGAAGGGATCATCCTAAGTCACCAGAGATGATAGGATGGCAGTGTTTGTGCCACCTTTCTTTCTTTTCTCAACCTACTTGGAAGGAAGCCAGAGTTATTCCCAGGTCTGAATACAGAGGTTATAACCCCAAAGTCTACCAAATATTTAGCATTGCAAATGTGATATGGAGCTCACACTTTTGTTTATTTTGGTGATGCAGCTGTTGGGGACATATACATCTATGGAATAGGAAAAGCAACATCTGACAATGTGCCATTGTTTTCTAAGCTATTACATCCTCATTTGCCAGTTTCACATGATATTTGGAGAACTGGAAAAATATGTTACCATATTAGCTAGGAGAAGTGTTGAGTGTGTAGACAAAATTCTAAATGGTCTTATTAAATAAGAAACACAAAGCCAAATACAGAGTTAAAAGCCCAACAGATCAGAGCACTAGTGAATAGCCGTTAGCTTACCACTCGTTGCCGTCCTTCCCCTGAGAGAGACCTTCTTCTGTGTGACTTGTCTTTTTATTGCCTTTCTATTCTACCTTCTCATTGGCTCTAAACCCAACCACATGATTTCCTCATCACTGCCTGTCTGTACAGACCTCTAGGTCTCTGTGGTTCGTACTGAGATTAAAGGTTTGGGTGACCACTTGGCTGTGTCCTTAAACACACAGAGATCTGCCTGCCATGTGATCGGATTAAGGGAACGTGCCACCACGGCCAGACTTCTGCTAAATGGCTTGCTTTTAGCTCTGATCCCCAGGCAACTTTATTTATTAACATAAAAATAAAATCACATTTCAGCACAAATAAAATATCACCATATTTCCCCCTTCTATTCTAATAAAAAGAAAAAAGGAAAAAAGTTATAACTAATATAAGAAAAACTGTATACAATAAGTACAATAACTATATACAATATACACAAGCAATAAATACCTAAACAATGTCTAGTCTATTTGCATTTGACAAACTCAGAAAATATTCCATTATCTATCCTATTTTTGTAAGTCCAAAATGTACCTGATTCACTTTCTATCCTAAGTTATATTACTAAAAGAGAACTATCTTATAATGTCTTTCAGTTTTATACACTTACACCTCTTTAGTGAGTTTCTTTTCTGAAATTCTTAACAAGGAAAACTATAACGATAACTATCTAATCTTTAACTATAACTGTAACTATAACTATCTAATCCTTAACTATAACTGTAACTATAACTATTTAATCTTCAACTAAATCACAGACCGAAGAAGGAAATAATATTATCTAAAAAAACAGGAAGTGCACACAAGTGGCTTCCAAAAAATTGTGAGTTGACAAAAACAGCCAGCTGCCTGGACAGTCACCCGAGGTTTCTCTGCAATATTGGAGCATCATCTTCAGCCTATATGCTTAGCATATCTGGCAGATTTATTTGTGAATTAGGATGTACAGAAGGCCTACAGTTTGACCTCACATTTGGTGAGAGTAGTCCAGAAACACCTGAATTCCACCAGTGTCCTGTCATGATTCAGGGTTTTAAATTCTGGAAATTGTTGATGTTTTTTTAATTCAGCTGTCCATTCTTCTTGGCTTGTGGGTGGCTTCATCTCTTTTATTAAATGCCATTCTACCATTGAGAGGTTAGACTCTGTCAGCTTAGTTACTCTTTCAAGAATAACTATTTCAGCTGCTGTTCCACTGCACATCAGAAGCCGTCAATCCACTGCCAGTTCAGCTGCCTTTGAAGAAAGGGGAACTGTACCTTTTCCAGATTGCAAAGGCCACTTCAGGGATGGTGCCATATTGTCCTGGCCTCAGAAGATGCCTATTGTTAAAGCCACAACCACACTTGTTTTGGCAAGAATCAGTAGTCCTTTGTTTCCTGTCCTGTCTGTCCATTTTGTCCTGTTTGCCAGCAGTCAATTCGAGGACACTTTGTTGTCCAGTGGATAACTTTTGCCACAATAAAAGTTAACTCCATATGCAGTTTCTTAAATGCCCATATCTTCTCTGAAATAGATTGGTGCTGTCAGGAGCCAACATGTCTCATAGTCATAAAAAAAAGAAAAAAAATTCTAAGTTATTAAAACATTTTAAATGCCACATTATATAGATCTCTGAAAGGTTTGAAGATGACCTGTCTATCTAAAATATATCTTCTTGACATTGAAAACATACCTAATATGACTACAAGTTCGATTGTAATGTCTAACTACTAACTTTCATTTCTTTATATCCTAATAGTTAGTAATAATAACATTCAAGGATTAGCAAATTGTATTATATTGTTAAATAAACTGTATAAGTACAATATCTTGAACAAGATTAGAAATATATGTATAGCATTTTCTAACAATATCAATCTCAATATATAATTTGTATGCAATATACAAAAATCTAATCCAACATAAAGTATTTAAAACTAGTAATTTTCTTTTAAAAGTAGATTCGATAATCTATCTTTTTATCTATATCATATCTATATCTTCTCTTTACTTTTCAGAGTAGATTCAATAATCTACCCTCTATATTATCATTTCTATATATCTTTTTTTTAAACAAGAACCTTAAATCTAATCTCCTTTGCTTAGCCCTTTTCCTAACCCTTAACAACAACTTGTAACCAACCCTCCTAAACAATGAAAATTATCCCAGACCCAAAACCCATTAAAAGACCAAAAACCACCCGCCCCACAACACCTCTTTGGGAATGTGGGCGTCGTGTTCTTAAAATTGCTTACTGCTGGTTATGGGTGAAGGTATATTTATTCTGAAAAGAAAAATTTGGGGTTAATTGTCAAATTCTAAGAAAGGTAGCTATATCCTTTGTTGTCCAGTCTGTGCATAATGCCAAAGATCAGGGCTTATCTCAAGTCCTTGTTCAAGTAGTCTGTGAAACTGGATCATCTCAGCTAGCCATCTCAAAATTGCTCTGAGCAGTTTGTAGTCCAAAGCTGATCTGTAGATGATGTTTGTCAGCTTAGTGGTATTGTTATTGCCCATGTGGACTTGTTGTTGTTGTGGGGTCCCATCTTCTTCCTGGAGACTTCAATTGATGTTAAGCCTGGTCATGATTTCCTGCAGAAAACTGATAGAGACTCAAACACAAAGACATATATAAGCAGCCAATTGAAGCCTTTTTTCTAGAATTAGTTAGTAGTCTATATGACCATTAATATCTTAACAAAGTTTAATATATATATATTAATCTTGTAAATTTTTATGTAAATTCATACTTTAAGATAAGTTTAAAGAATCAGAATAGAACCAAAGAACTGAGATTAGTAGTAATAGAATAGTCCCTTAATTTTTGTTTTGTTTTTGTTTTTGTTTTTGTTTTTGTTTTTGTTTTTGTTTTTGTTTTTGTTTTCTCCTGTCCCATATCAGAAGATTACTCTTTCTTCTGGCATGATACAGGGAGTTTGCATTTTCCTTTTAACAACATGCTTGGATTTAATGAAGGAGAGAGCCATTCTCAAACTCCAAAGCCAGCTTTAATTTTTAAATGAACTGGGACTACAAGAAGATCACTTGTGTTAAATGTTTTTAGAGAAGAGAAGAAACAAACATTTAGGAAGATTAATAAAATTTTATAGATGATATACCAATAGGCCATTTTACTCTTTTCTTGGGACATTTTTTTTCTAGATGATTTGTCCTTTTTCTTCAGATGTCTCATTTGTCCAGGGTTCTTCAGATTCTTTAGCTTTCATTCTCCTAAAAGACAAAAACAAAAACCTTTCCCCAAGACTAACTTTGGAGAGGTTCCTTTTTGGCAAGTTATATCTGATTAAATGAAAAGGCATGTGTTAATTGTATAAGTTAGTTTAAATTGAATGGTCATGCTGGTTGATGAACTATCACCTCTTCTAATTAAGAGGCCTCTCTTGTTCAAATCAAACCTTTATCAATTTTGATGGTGTCCACAGCTTATCTTCTCCTATAGAAACAAAAGCAAAACCTTGTCCCCAATGTAACACATATCCTGGTTTCCACTCTGAGGTCAGTATTTGTACAACCTTAAAGTATATAGGCTGATTTGATTCAGTAGTTCTTTTTCTATTATCCAATGTCTCTCTGCAGCTGTTATTCCTTTCTCATTATCATTGAGAAAATTCAAAGTTAATAGAGCATTTTGCAGTCTATTTCTGGGGGTTTTTGTTACCCCTTTCTGTTTATTTAGCATATACTTTAGAGTTCTGTTTGATCTTTCTGTAACTGCTCAGCCTGTAGGATTATGTGGTATACCTGTGATATGCTTTATATTGTAATAAGCAAAATACTGTTTCATTTTAACAGAGACATATGCTGGAGCATTGTCAGTTTTAATTTGTGCTGGTATACCCATGATGGCCATAACTTCTAGCAAATGAGTGATTACAGAATCAGCTTTTTCAGAATTCAAAGCAGTTGACCATTGAAATCCTGAATAAGTATCAATGGTATGGTGTATACATTTCAATTTTCCAAATTCTGCAAAGTGAAACATATCCATCTGCCAGATTTCATTCCTCTGAGTACCCTTTGGGTTACCTCCTGCTTGTAATGGAGTCTGATTATAAAAGGAACAAGTGCAGTCAAATGCTCTCCTAGGTCCTATGCAGGGACACTTTGCTCAGCCTGGGCGAAGGAAGGAGGGGACTGGACCTGCCTGTATTGAATCTACCAGGCTGAGCTGAATCACCAGGGGGGAGTCCTTGCCCTGGAGGAGATGGGAATGGGGGGTGGGCTGGGGGGAGGGGGGCTGGAGGAGGGAAGACGGGGAATCCATGGCTGATATGTAAAATTAAATTAAATTATAAAATAAATTTTAAAAAATACAAAATAAAGGAACAAGTAGGACATTTCCTTAAAATTTACTTGGCTTGTTGCCGGGTTATGGAAAAATCCTTTTTTAAACCATTACTATTGACATGAGGTTTTTTATGAAATTCTGAGGCCTCCAGCACATTTCCTATCAACCATTTATCAATCTCATCATTACCTTGTGCTAGAGGGCCTGGCCAACCTGTATGGGATCAAATGTGAGTTATATATAAAGGATGATTCCTATTCCTGATTATATCTTATAACAATCAATAGTGAAGTTAATTCTGACTCATCAGGTATAAATTCTGCAGTCTCAATATGTAAGACCACTCTTTCAGCATACTGAGAGTCAGTTACTATGTTGAGAGGTTCTGAAAAATCCATTAATACCAACAGGATAGCATATAGTTCCAATTTTTGAACTTAATTATAAGGACTTTGAACCACTTTACTTAAATTTTCTGATTTGTAACCTGCCTTTCCTTGTTTGTTTGCATCTGTATAAAATGTACGAGCTCCAGATACAGGTGTTTCCTATACAATTCAAGGCAAAATCCAATCAGCTCTCTTTATAAGATCAATTCTATTTCTTTTGGGATGTTACTGTTAATCTCTCCAAAAAAATTACTGCAAGCTCTTTGCCAAGGTTCACTTACTGCCCATAATTTTTCAATGTCCTCCTTAGTTAAAGGTATGAAAATTTCTGCTGGGTCTATTCCTGCTAATTGACGAAGTCTAAATTTTGCTTTCAAAATCAAGTCAGAGATTTTTTTCCACATAAGTTTTAAATTTTTTACTCTGTTTATTTGGTAAAAATATCCATTCCAATATAATATCTTCCTTCTTCATTAAAATTCCTGTAGGAGAATGCCTAGAGGGTAAAATAACCAAAATGAAATCCAGCTTTGGATGGACCCAATCCACGTGTCCTTCCTGTACTTTCTTTTCTACCAAGGTCAATTCTTTCTCAGCTTCAGGTGATAATTCTCTTGGACTATTTAAGTCCTTGTCACCTTCTAAGGTTTGAACATATTACTCAGTTCATCATTTTTTATCCCAACAATAGTTCATAGATGAGAAATGTCTCCAAATAATCTTTGAAAGTCATTAAGAGTCCATAATTGATCTCTCCTAATTTGTTCCATTTGGGGTCTAATTTTTTGTAGACCTATTTTATATCCTAAATAATTAATAGAATCTCCCCTTTATATCTTTTGAGGAGAAATTTGTAATCCTCAACATGGCAAAATTTTCTTTACTTCTTTAAACATTCTTTCTAAAGTATCTGCATTTGTGTCAGCTAGTAAAATATCATCCATATAATGATAAATTATAGATTTAGGAAATTTTTTATATATCACTTCCAATGGCTGTTGTACAAAATATTGGCACAGGGTTGGACTATTCAACAATCCCTGTGGGAGGACCCGCCATTGATATCTCTTAACCAGTTGAGAATTATTATAAGTAGGCACTGTGAAGGCAAATCTTTCTTTGTCTTTTTCTTGGAAGGGTATTAAAAGGAAACAGTCTTTTAAATTGATAACTATAAGAGGTCATCCTTTAGGTAACAGAGTAGGCAAAGGAATTCCAGACTGTAGAGAGCCCATTGGCTGAATTATTTTGGTAACTGCTCTAAGGTCTGTTACCATTCTTCATTTACCAGACTTCTTTTTAATAATGAACACAGGAGAATTCCAAGGGCTGGTTGATTCTTCAATATGCTGAGCATTTAACTGCTCTTCTACCAGCTCTTCTAAAGCCTGAAGTTTCTCTGTTGTTAAAGGCCATTGCTGAACCCATACAGGCTTGTCTGTTAACCATTTTAAAGGTAGAGCTGTTGGTGTCTTTGGAAGATCATCAGTTGTTGTGCCTTGTTCTTGTATAATATGGATGGCTGGTGACCACTCCTTAGAATAATACCTTCTAATATTTCTCTCAGAAACATGTGCTAGTTTATTATTTGTTTCTGAGATTAGAGGGATGTTAATTTGAGTATTCCATTGTTGTAACAGATCTTGTTCCCATAAGTTCATAGCTATGTTAGCCACATATGGTTTTAATTTTCCTCTTTGTCCTTCTGGACCTATACATTCAAACTATTTTGCACTCTGTTTCACTTGAGATAATGTTCCAATCCCTAACAGCTGAATGTTTACTTCCTGAAGAGGCCAAGTCAGATGCCAAAATTCTGGCGCAATTATGGTCACTTCAGCACCTGTGTCTACTAGACCAGACAACAAAATATCATTTATTCTTATTGTTAATTTTGGTCTTTGTTTATTTACAGAAGTTTGCCAAAAAATTTGCTTTATGGTTTCTCCTGAATTTTCTATTTTCTCTGTTTCATCATCCCGACCAGCATGATTTATTCTAATAGGCATTTGGTTATTTAATTGCTCTGAGTAGGTGTATCTTCTATGATGGCAGGAAAGGTCTGAACTGGATTTGCTGTGGGGGCCTGCATGAGGCCCCTCTGCGAGTTTCCCAAGGACCGAGGCAAAGGATGAACTTGTCTGTCCCTTGCTGATCTACATTCGTTGGTCCAGTGTTTACCCTTACCACACCTTCTGCATACTCCTGGAGGAAAGGGCATTCTGTTCCATTGCTCCTTGAAAAAACATTGTTTCTAGGAATGTCCTCTTTACAGCTCCTTTTCAAATGTCCTTGCTTTCCACATCCAAAACATCTGACATTCCTCAAACTTCTTGAAATTGCTTATCCTATCTACATATCATCATGGCCATGAGACTCAGCATTAATTGTGTCTCTAATCCAATCCTTCAAGGGTGCAGATCTTGCCTTTAACGGCCTGATTATTTTCTCGCATGCTGCATTTGCATTCTTAAAAGCCAAAGATTCGATTATTATCTGGCTAGCTTCTGAATTTGGGACCATTCTATTTCCTACTGAAGACAGTCTTTGTAAGAAATCCATGAAGGATTCTTTTGGGCCCTGTATAACTTTTGTGAATGACTAATTTTCTTTCCTGCTTCCTCAATTCTGTCCCATGCATTCATGGTTGCCATTCAATATAAAATTAGGGTTTGGTTATCATGTAAACATTGTCTTTGTATTTCAGCATATTGGCCTTCTCCAAGAAGCTGATCCTGGGAGATTTCCACACCTCTAGCCCTCCACTGACTTTCTATGATTTTAGCCTCATCTCTGAACCACATGCATCTCTGCAACTGTGCTACAGGTTCCAGGACAGCAGTTACAAGTTCCTTCCAGTCTTCAGGGATAATCCTATTACAAGTTAACCAGGAGTTTAACATTTGCTTTACAAATGGGGAATGCATGCCATAAGATAGTGTTGCCTCCTTAAACCTTCTTAAATCTAACATTTCAACTGGAGTCCAATTAGTTTGTACATTCACTTGATCAGGTAGCTGCTGTACAGTTACAGGATAAACTAAGGTTGATTGTTTGAAAACAGGCTTTCTTTCTATAACCTTATAATCCAATTCTGAAATAATTTCACCCTTAAATTCTTCTGTCTGAATCTGAATGAGACGGCTCTATAATTCATTTTAATAGGTTTTTCTAAAGCTTTTTATCATGACACTTAAATTGACTATCTTTTTAAATTGTAAAATAAGGATAATAAACTAATGATATGCATAAATGGTGTAACATATATCTCATCAACATTAATCCTCATATAATTGTTCCATTTTCAGACTGCCTAATGTTTTATCAAACAAAGACTAATATCCTTCTATTGTACAGATATTACTCATTTTTTTAATGTGGAAAATTTTTCTCTATTAAGTAGTTTTTCCCTTTAAAATATCTAATATCTTAATTGATTTACCAAGTCTGCATAGAATAGTAGAAATCTGAGGGAATTAAGGCAACTCCATGTAGTTAAAAGGGAGGTTTATTTTGTGGGGGTAACTTACAAGTGAAGGGATAGGTTACAGGGTCTGGGAAAGGTGCAGCTCAGTCCGGCAGTGTTCTCTGGAGAGCTCTGCTTGGTCTACCTCCAGCGCCCATGGTCCAAGAACCAAGAGAGCTCCCCCATCCAGATCCCAGGTCTTCAGGAGTCCTCTCTCAGCTCTGCTTTGTAGGCGTGACAGTTACCGAAGCCTCAAAGGGGGTGGTATTTCCAGGTCAAAGCTGGAACGGCTACCCACTACATTACCCCCTTTTGTCTAAATAAGAAGGTTCTAACCTAATACAAGATTATATACAATAGGAATAATTATCAAATATTGTCCAGGAGTAATAAGGGATAATGACCTAGAAAAGATGGAACTACAACCAACATGAACAATATCAAACAAGAGATGCATATTAAAATCCAGAGAAGTCTGGAGTATAGGTAAATGGCATGTTACAAAGATATTTCCAAAAGGTGTCCTATCCTAAAGAACCTAAATCTAATACTTAATAAGTTCTATCTAAGATAATATATATATATATATATATATATATATATATATATATATATATATATATGTATATACACTAAGTTGTAACTATAACTGCTAGTCTTCAATCCCATCAAAGACCTGAGAAGGAATATAATGATACCTGAGAAATGGAAGATGGATGCAAGCAACTTTCAGGAGTCTTGTAAGAGTAGACAGAGACAGCTGGCAGCCTGGACAGTCACCTAATGATTCTCAGCATTGTTGGTGCATTCAAATTGGCTACAGGCCTAGCGTTTCTGACAGACCATTTTCAGAAGCAGGATTTCTGAGAGACCATCTTACCCTGTCTTGGAAAAGTTCAGAAGTCACTTTTCCTTGTGTCCTGCTAGTCCAGAAGGACAGCATTTGTGCTGTCAGCGGTTGAGGCAAGGGCAGTTCTTTGCCCAATAGGCCATTTTGTGCCAAGAAGACAAACTTCCAAATGGAAATGTCTTAGAAGCCCAGTGTTCTCTTGGTATCAAATTGGTGTTGCCAGGAGCAATTGTGTCTCACATCAACAGAATTCTAAGTTATTTAAATGACATATTCTCTAGGTCTATGAAGTGTTTGAAGATTACCTGTTCATCCGACCTATGTATCTGTAAATCTGGATAACCTAACTAACTATAGAGATGACAAGCATAGGTGACTATAAATCTATAAGTCTTATCTACCGAAATAACCTAAGGACTAAGGCTTCATGTAAACAAGTCTATAAGCAAATGTATGGTAAAGGACAATGACTTCAAAACTGTGACAATACACAAGATATTTATAACAGAGGTAGGAATGTATAGTGCAATATGCAATATGATAATAATCTTAAATATATATATCAATATACAGAATATCCTAAACAGAAGTAGAACATGCATACAGTATGACAGATATAAATTTACATTTGTATCAATATACAAATATTTCAAATAAGAGTAGAAATATATGTACATTATAACAAATATAGTTCTGTATTTATACCAATATACAAATTATCTTAAACAGGAATATAAAAATAGTTTACATTTGTATCAACATATAAGAATCCATAACAGTGCAAAGTACAGTGCAAATTATCTAAGGCTGCTATTTTACTAAATTTGTTTACTATTATATACAATAATCTACCATAATATCTTATACCTATCCATTTCATTTCTTCTTCCCCCACTTTTTTGAGACACTTTTTCTTTTCTTAAGAATACTGAGTCTAATATTTTCTTCCACCCCCAACCCTATAACCATCATCCATAACCCTGAGAAATATGAAACCTTAGGGAGAAGGGGTGTTGTTTTCTTAGAATTGCTTCCTGCTGTTTAGGGGGTGATGGTATCTCTTTTGGGTACTGTACAAAAGCTCAGATAGTTAAATCACAGTTAGACTAACTGTAGATTCCACAGCAAGTCTCAGAGTAATGGGTAAGATTGTCTGAAATTCTGGCAAGAAGTGTAGTATGATGATGATTACTATAGCATCATTCTGGATTGGGTAGAGTTGTTGTTGTTGGGGCCCCATCTTCCATCTCGAGACTTCAAAGATTGCTTTTGGAAAAACTTATTTTTTTATCAAAATGGAAAGTTTGGATTGAAAGATGACATGACATGTAAGAAAGCATTCCGAGAAATCAAGAGTAAGCATGGAGAGAATTAGAATCTTGAAGACAATGGTCCCTTTTTACTGGTTTCCTTCTGTCCCACACCAGAGGGCTCTTCTGATATGGGACTGAAGAATCTCTCAAACTTTTCTTTTAGCAATATGCTTGGGTTTAGAGAAGGAGTGAGCCAATTCCATCTCCAAAGCCAGCTTGGTTTGTAATTGAATTAGAACCACAACTTTTCTAGATTGATAGAGATATAGATATTAGACAGTCAGATTTTACCCTGTGTAGATTGATACCAATAGATTCTTTCTGCTGTAGACATCTGGATATTCAAGGCCTTATGATTTCTGGAAGTTGGGTATTTCCATTATCCTGGAAAGACAAAATCAGAACCTACCCCAACCTTTGATTGTTAAATTTTTCTTACAACTTATAGAGATGTCACATTGGTGGATAAGCTTTTACTTCTCATCAAGGGGTTTCTCCTGTTCAAATCAAATTTTTATTAATTTTGTTGGTATCTATAGCTTTTCTTCTTCTGCAGAAACAAAAGCAAAACCCCTTTCCCAACGTAAGACATATCTAGGTTTCCATTCTGAGGTCAAAACATCTTTGAAATAAACCAGTTGGCTTAGTTCAGGAGTTTTGTCTGTCGTCCAATGTCTCTCTGCAGCTGTTGTTCCTTTCTCATCAGCATTGAGAAAATTCAAGGTTAATAAAGGCAATCTATATATAGGAGTCATTGTTACCTATTGCTGTTTATTTAGCATATTCTTTAAAGTTCAGTTGGATCTTTCTGTGACTGCTTGGCCTGTGGGATTGTGTGGTATACCTGTAACACACTTTATATTGTAATAATAAGCAAAGAACTGTCTCATTTTATTGGCAACATATGCTGGGGGCATCATCTGTCTTAATTTGTACAGGTATTCCCATGATTGCCATAACTTCTAATAGGTGTGTAACCACAGAATCAGCCTTTTCAGAACTCATAGGAGTTGCCCACTAAAATCCTGAAAAGGTGACAATGGTATGGTGTACATACTTTAATCTTCCAAATTCCACAAAATGAAACACATCCATCTGCTAAATTTCATTTCTTTGTATACCTTTTGGATTGCTCCCTACAGGTAATGAAGTTTGGTTATAGAAGGAATAAGTAGGACATTTTTTCACAATATCCTCAGCTTGTTGCCAAGTGATAGAGAAATCCTTCTTCAAACCTTTGCTATTTACATGGTGTTTCTTATGAAATTCTTAGGCTTCTAGCACACTATCTATTAGTAACTGATCAATCTCATCATTGCCTTGTGTTAGAGGTCCTGGCAGACCTGTATGGGATCTGATATGTGTCATATATGATATTCCCTTTTTCTGATGATGTCCTCCAATTGTATGAATAATGAAGTTAATTCTGTATTATCAGGAATAAATTCAGCAGCTTCAATATGTAAAACAACTCTCTCTGCATATTGAAAGTCAGTGACTACATTGAGGGGTTCTGTGAAGTCCATCAGTACCATAAGAATGGCATACAGTTCTGCCTTTTGTACAGAGTTGTATGGACTTTGTACCACTTTACTTAAGTCTCCTAATTTGTATCCTGCTTTCCCTGATTTATTTGCATCAATATAGAATGTGAGGACTCCAGAAATTGGCTTTTGTCACACAATGTGAGGAAGGACCCATTCAGTCTTCTTTCTTTCTTTTTTTTTTTTTTTTTTTTTTTTTTGTTTTTTGAGACAGGGTTTCTCTGTGTAGCTTTGTGCCTTTTCCTGGAACTCACTTGGTAGCCCAGGCTGGCCTCGAACTCACAGAGATCTGCCTGGCTCTGCCTCCCGAGTGCTGAGATTAAAGGCGTATGCCACCACCGCCCGGCTCAGTCTTCTTTATGAATTCTGTTCTCTGGCTTTTGGGATAATGGTTATTAATCTCTCCCAAAAGTTACTGCAGGCTCTCTGCCAGTATTCATTATCTTTCCATAGTGATGAAATTTCCTCATTAGATAAAGGTACTACAATATCTGCTGGGTCCATTCCCGTTAACTGGCAAAGTCTTAATTTACCTTTTTGAATCAAATCAGAAATCTTTTCTACATAAGTCTTTAAGTTCTTATTTGGTTTACGTGGTAGGAATATCCATTCCAATATAATATCTTCCCTCTGCCTCAAAATATCTGTGGGGGAATGTCTGGAGGGGAATATGACAAAAATGTGTTTAAGTTCTGGATCCACGTGCTTCTCAAATTGTCTTTTCTACTAGACCCAATTCCTTCTCAACTTTGGCTGATAATTCTCTTGGACTATTTAATTCTTTGTCTCCTTCTAGAGTATTAGCCAAATTTTGTAGTCCATCTTTGAGTATTCCATGATACTCAGTAAGTTGGAAATGCTTCCTAACAACTTTTGAAAATCATTAAGAGTCTTCAATTGATCTCTCCTTAGTTGTACCTTTTAGGGTCTAATTTTTTGTAGTTCTATCTTATATCCTAAGTAATTAATAGACTCTCCTCTTTGTATTTTTTCAGGAGGAATTTGCAGTCCCGAGTGAGGCAAAACTTTTTTTACTTCTTCAAACATGCTTTCTAATGTGTCTAACAGCTAATAGGAAATCATCCATATAGTGATACATTATGGATTGTGGAAACTTTACATGAATTATCTCCAATGGTTTTTGCACAAAGTATTGGCACAAGGTAGGGCTGTTTAACATTCCCTGTGGGAGAGATATTCCATTGATATCTCTTGACTGGCTGGAAATTGTTATAATTAGGTAGTGTGAAGGCAAATTTTTCTCTATCATTTTCTTGTAAGGGTATGGTAAATAAACAGTCTTTTAAATCAATAACTATTATAGGCCATTCTTTGGGTAGCAGAGAGGGCAAGGGCATCCCAGTCTATAGGGAGCCCATTGGCTGAATTACTTTACTAATAGCTCTCAGATCTGTCAGCATTCTCTAATTACCAGACTTTTTTTAATAACAAATACAGGAGAATTCCAAGGGCTGGTAGATTCTTCAATGTGTTGAGCATTTAACTGCTCTTGAACCAGCTGTTCTAAAGCTGGTAGCTTCTCTTTTGTCAAAGGCCATTGTCCAACCCAGACAGGTTTATTAGTTAGCCATTTTAAAGGTAAGGCAGTTGGTACTTCTGAGAGTTCAACAGCAGTTGTGCTCTGTTTGTGAACAGCCTGAATGGTTGGTGCCTGATTTTTATAGCATGCGATGATATTATTCCTAGAAACATGCATTGGTCTGTATTCCTTTTCTGAGAGTGTAGGAATTTTAATCTGAGTATTCTACTGTTGTAACAGATCTTGGCCCCAAAGATTTACTGCTACATTTGCTACATATGGCTTCAGCCTTCCTCTGTGTCCTTCTGACCCTATGCATTCAACCCATTTCAAACTCTGTTTTATCTAAGATAGGGTTCCAATCCCTAGAAGTTGGACATCTACCTCTTGAAGAGGTCAATTCAGATGCCATGATTTTGGTGTAATTATAGTTACATCCACACCTGTGTCTATCAGGCCCTCCAGAACCAGGCCATTAATTCGAATTCTAATCTTTGGTCTTTGTTCATTTATGGAAGTCTGTCAAAATATTTGTTTTATTGTGTTCTTTGGAAATTGTGATTCATCTATCAGAGCTGTTTTATCATCCACTATAGTATCGGTTTTTACATTAGGCAGTTGTCCTAGAGAGGAATTTTTTCCACAGTGGCTGGAAATGTTTGTACCACGTTTGATTTGGGGGCCTGCAAGAGGCTCCTTGAGGCGTTTCCCACCAGTAAAGGGTTGCCTTGTATATCTATTTTTGATCTGCACTTACTGGTCCAATGTTAGCTTTGCCACATCTACATAATCCAGGAGGTTGGGGTCTCCTGTTTGGGCTATTTCTAGAAGTAGTATTAACTCTAGGAACACCCCATGTACAGTTTTTACTTATATAACCTGGTGTACCACATTTAAAACATTTGGTACCACAGGGCCTTCTTTCATCTCTGGGATTTGTCTCTCCTATCCAAGCCTCATTACTGTAGTTAAGAGACTCAACACCATTAGTATACTGAATCCATTCTTCCAAAGGAGCTGATCTGACCTTCAACAGTGTAAGTATTCTTTTGCATTCTACATTAGTGTTGTCGAACACCAAGGACTCAGTTAATACTTTTCTTAATTCTTTATCTGACATAGCTTTTGTTATAGCTGTGTTCAGCCTTTGTAAAAAATCAGCAAAGGGTTTGTGCAGTCCCTGAAATAACTTTGTGTATACCTCAGTTGGTTTTCCAGGTTCTGGAATTTTTTCCCAAGCATTTAGAGCTGCTGTACAGCATAGGGATATTGTATGCTCATCATAACTGGCTTGTACATTCCTGTCAGCTAAACATCCCTCACCAAGTATTTGATCTTGTGAGATCTCAAGCCTCCGAGTTTACTTTGTTGTTCTAAATTTCTTGCCTCTTCTCTCAACCAGCTTTTTCAGCTTATCTTTGTAACTGCTGACTATATTCTAGAACAGCTGACATTAACTGACGCTAGTCATCTGGAATGATTCTATGTGAGGTAGACCACAAATTTAACATCTGTCTTACATATGTGGAGTGTATCCCATATATAACTATGGCTTCCTTTATATTTTTAAAGTCTCCTGTTGAAATTGGTTGTAATGTATATGTCATATATGGCTCAGAGTGTGTATCATCTGTTGGCTTTTCATGGATGATGACAGGATAAGCCATTGTATGAGAGCCATTTGGAGATGTTTCAACCTGTATGGTCTTGCCCTTCTGCTTATTATGTCCCTTGTCATGTTTACTGAGAGTTTCTTCCAGGGCTTGCAAATTAGCACCTAGGGTCTGTTCTAGGGAGTGAACCTCCTCTCTTGCAAGGGACTCCAGATTTCTCATGGAATCATGGAAGTTTTTATGTTCTTCTGAAACATATGATTCCATGGACCTTATCTTATAAATTAATGGTAATCTTTCTTCCTTATATGTAGCTTGAGTTTTCCTGCCTGGCCCACAGTCAGGACAAGTCTCTCTCACCTGCCAGTTCCACAGCCACTCAGACCCGACCAAGTAAACACAGAGACTTATATTGGTTACAAACTGTATGGCCATGGCAGGCTTCTTGATAACTGTTCTTACAGCTTAAATTAACCCATTTCCATTAATCTATACCTTGCCACATGGCTCGTGGCTTACCGGCATCTTCACATGCTGTTTGTCATCATGGTGGCTGGCAGTGTCTCCCTGACCCAGCCTTCCACTTCCCAGCTTTATTCTCCTCCTTGTCCCGCCTACACTTCCTGCCTAGTCAATGGCCAATCAGTGTTTTATTTATTGACTAATCAGCAACACATTTGCCATACAGAACATCCCACAGCACTTCCCCCCCCCTTTTTTTTCAAAAAGGAAGGTTTTAACCTTAACAAAGTAAAATTACATATAATTTGGAAATTTGGGTGTAGCTTCTTTTGCTACTTCCTGCTGGAGGGGGGCGCTGTATCTTATGGGGACACAAAGAAAATTTTAGGATCATGGAGTAGTCCATGAGGCTGTATCGTCTGAGCCAGTTGCCTTGAAACCATTCCAGATGTTGGATCATCTGGGCCATGGTGTCATCAGAGACCTTTCAGGGGGTCTTGGCTGGTCAAACCTGATGTATCTTAATCTGGAACAAACCCATAGCCTCTGGCTTTCTGTGGGAACAAAAGCAGAGTCTCTTTTCCAAAGTAACATATCCTTACATTCAAATTTTGAAGTCAAGGTATCTTTAAAATATACATTTTGGCATAACTCAACAGCTTTTACAATCAAATGTTTTTCTGCAGTTAAAAATCCCAAAGACAACACAATCCAGATTCTCTGTGTAATATTCATCTTTACATGGCTTATTTTTTATATTAATTTTACTGTCTCTTTAAAGACTTTATTTTTTAAAACTATGTTTTTGTTTCTATAACTCTATATATCACCTTTTTTGTCTCTTTCAAGCCTACGTATCTTTTACACACATTGTAAACTATTACATCTGAATCTGTCTTATTGTGAATCTACTGCTTTAAACTGCAGCAGCTGTGGCTGCTGGCTCTGTCCACCTCAGCTTCCCAACATGGCGGTGGTACTTTTACCGCCAGCTCTGGGAGCCATCGTGGGTCCATGCCTCTATCCAAGCAGCATGTAGCCCAGAAATCTCTTTGCTTTGTACCAGCAAAGGCTAAATCCACCATGCAGCTTAATGTGCCACTTGCAGAGGCCTCATTCTCACCATACGGCGGCAGATCGAGCAAGCATGTTAGGAACCCGCCAGTAGCTCAAACCCACAGCTGCCTCTCATTTGAGAGAGACAATTAGGAAGCTGTTTTTAGCTCCGTTTTAGAATCTTTTTTCTCAGTTTTCAGGTGGAAACTCTTGCCACCACATTGGACGCCATTTGTAGCTAGAGTTTTCCTGCCTGGCCCACAGTCAGGACAAATCTCTCTCACCTGCCAGTCCCACAGCCTCTCAGACCCGACCAAGTAAACACAGAGACTTATATTGGTTACAAATTGTATGGCCATGGCAGGCTTCTTGCTAACTGTTCTTACAGCTTCAATCAATCCATTTCCATTAATCTATACCTTGCCACATGGCTCGTGGCTTACCGGCATCTTCACATGCTGTTTGTCATGGTGGCGGCTGGCAGTGTCTCTCTGACCCAGCCTTCCACTTTCCAGCTTTATTCTCCTCCTTGTCCCGCCTACACTTCCTGCCTAGTCAATGGCCAATCAGTGTTTTATTTATTGACTAATCAGCAACACATTTGCCATACAGAACATCCCACAGAACTTATATAGTGTCTGAGTAGCCACAACTTCACTCTGGAGAGTTAGTGTTCTATCCATTAAATATTCATATTTATTATCAATAAAATCAATTTTGGGTACAAGCCTGTTTTGTAAATCCTGGTTAGCAGATTCCAAAGAAAGAATCTTTTTATGTAAGCTTTCATTGCTATTTTTTAAAGCCTGTATCAGTCTCAATAATGACTCATCTTTGTTCTTACTATTAAACCAGTATTTGAGCACTATGTGAATTATTATGATGAATGCCAAAATGGAACGTCTACCCACTACAGTAAACTAATGATATGCATAAATGATGTTACATATATCCCATCAACATTAATCCTCCCATGTAATTGTTCCATTTTCAGACTGGCTAATATTTTATCCAACAAAGACCAATTTCCTTCTGTTGTACAGATATTACCCAATTTTTAATGTGGAAAAAATTTTCTCTTTTAAGTAGTTTTTCCCTTTAAAATATCTGATATCTTAATTGATTTACCAAATCTGCGTAGAACAGTAGAAATCCGAGGGAATTTCAAAACAGCTACCTAGCATGGTTGCACAGAGAGAGAGAGAGAGAGAGAGAGAGAGAGAGAGAGAGAGAGAGAGAGAGAGAGAGAGAGAAGCATAGCCACGAATTCTGGCTAAAAGCTGAAATCTAGCCACATGCTCCCGCTTGAGCTGATTCTAGACTGAGCTCCAGCTTCCTTAAGTTCTGACCACATGAGTTGATGATTAGCCAGCAAGCAGCTCCAGCTGCAGCTGCATGTAGCTGCTGTAGCTACAGTCAAGTGCAGCTCTGACTGCATGCAGCTGGACGGGTAGCTCCAGCAGGGCCTGGGGCCTGTAAACTGTGGCCAAGCCAGGCCTTGAAAAACCTGGCCTGTGAGGTCACCAATGGTTTTTAATGAATTCTTGCCATGTGGGCACCAAATGTAGATGAAATTCTAAACAGTCTTATTAAATAAGAAACACAAAGCCAAATACAGAGTTAAAAGCCCAAAAGATCAGAGCACTAGCCTTTAGCTTACCACTTGCTGTTGTCCTTCCCCTGAGAGAGAGACCTTCTCCAGTGTGACCTGTCTTTTTATTGCCTTTCTATTCTACCTTCTCATTGGCTCTGAACCCAACCACATGATTTCCTTGTCACTGCCTGTCTATACAGACCTCCAGGTTTCTATGGTTTGTACTGAGATTAAAGGTTCAGGTCACCACTTGGATGTGTCCTTGAACACACAGAGACTCTGCCTGCCATGTGATCGGATTAAGGGCGTGTGCCACCACCATCAGACTTCTGCTAAATGACTTGCTTATAGCTCTGATCCCCAGGCAACTTTATTTATTAACATACAAATAAAATCACATTTCAGCACAAATAAAATATCACCATAGATCTGAGAGAATAGGTACAGTAATCATCCTTCATTAGTGCCAGGTTCTTGACTCAAATGATCTGCAAATCATAAATATTTCATAAGTACATAATCTTTCCCTGTCTAGAGATTCAGATTTATAGATGAACTCATGCAAGTTACCTAGGGCTTGGTATGCTATCTGCAGAGAAGGAGAGCAGGCTGGGAGATGGCTTAAATGAAATACAGGGAACAGTGCAACAGTCTACCTGTAGCAGAAACTCAATTGATACTATCAGGACAATTACTATCACTAACAGGAGATATTGTACCCCTTAGGCTCATTGACAATTAGAAGAGCAAAGATAATGTTTTAGAATGCAGAGACAATAAGGTCAAACTGACCTAATGTGGAATCTGGGTTTCCCTACTTCACTGTGTGAAATCGTTTTAATCAGCCAAGGTTAATTGTAACAACAATAACAGCAAAACCCTTTACTATCTCAGTTCTTTAGAGTTCCCAAAGCATTCCTTATTCAGCTTCATATTTACCAAGGCTCAGTTGCAGCTCTGTTCTACATCAGCCTTGTGTGGGAACCCAGACCATCAATGGTGCCTTTATATAACTCTTCTTCCCCGCCCTGCTTTTGGTAATCTAGGGACCAAAGCCAGGCCCTTGCATATGCCAGGAAAATGCTCTACCACAAAACTGTCTCCCCAATCTCTATGAAGAAATGATATTCATCATCATTTAGTGTTAAGAAATAAGCCAAAGAGTTGATTATATAAAATTCTCCAAACTTCTCCCCCAAAATTTATCCTCAGAAAAAATACATATTGTCTCTGGAAGTCACATGGTTACTCCTGGACCAAAAAGGAAGAGGCATCCTAAGAGTGGATGGTGAGTGCTACAGTCTGGACCTTTATATGTTCATGGTTGCTTTTGGGAAGATTCAATTATTGAGAGAATTGAAATATGAGATATTGTCCTATGCAGGCTATCTACAAAATCTACTTAAGTCCTCATAATGCCTAGCCACAGTCAATATTCAGTATTGTGTGTTCTATTTCACAGATGAAAAGAAACAGGTTCATTCATGTGTTCATAAACATACAATTCAGGACACTAAGTACTAAATAACCGATTATGTTCTGCCTCTTCCACACACCCTGTAGTTGCATAGAGGCTTCTTTTTCAACAATTGTTTCCACTGTTTTAGAGGCTATCTGCATGTAGGAAGAGCAGTAGGAACAAAGCTGTGGCTGCAGATGGCGCAACTGGCCTGTTGGGGTTCCCACTCTTCTGATTTCTAGTTGTTCTTTAATAAAAATCCATTGACGGGGTTGGAGGTGTCTCTCTTAAAAGCCTCTTCTCACCCAATTTTGGGCTGAGGTCTATTCTTATAGATTGCAAAATATTTCTTTCTATATTTATTTTCTCCACTCCTAAATATTAAATACACCCCTCACATATTTCCACACACTCCAAGCCTTTTTGGCAAATCTTCGTAGTAAACAGATGGACTCTCTGTGTTGCTGGGAGACCACTTCATATGTAGAATCCAGTCCAAAGGGAGAAGAAAGGGCTGCATAAGGTGATGGATTTGCGCCCTTCTCTCCCTCTTTCCTGTCTTCTCCTTCCTCCAGGTTTTCTGTGTCTCTGTTTTTACTTGAGCTCTGGCTCATTGCCTGCAAGCTGAACAACACTGAGCAGGTCACTTCGCCTCAGCAAGCTCCAGTTTCCTCACCTCAAGACTGAGAATATTACTATTAACCCGTGGGTGTTTTAAGAATATTTAATGAAATGATGTCTGTCAAGCTCTTAGCAAGGTGTTTTCTTGATTGACAGAACTAAGTTGTTGCTGTTTATTATATTCAGCAAGGTTGACCCATTAAGGGGTGGGGGTGAGCTACTTCTCATTAAATTCTAAGCAGAGTTTGACTCTGGTTGGGGTGGAAACTGTTTCTTATCTATCATTATTTTAGGGGGGTGCACTTAGGGGATTGACATGTAGTTAAAAAGAGACCGTATATAGGCTTGAAATGTCCTTTAAGTTCAACACCAGTTTAGTCCTTCACGTGCTGGTTCTAATCACCTGTTTTCTACTTTTAAAACAGGGCGAATTTGCTATGGACCTCACACATGGTCAGGAAGATGACCTACCTGCCTGGTACCCGGTGCTATAGTCAAGATCAGTTGATTCCGGTTGGAGCACTCTATGCTGATACCTCTCTCCCACAAACACTCTCTCTCTCTCTCTCTCTCTCTCTCTCTCTCTCTCTCTCTCTCTCTCTCTCTCTCTCTCTCTCTCTCTCTCTCTCCAGCCCTCCCTCTCTCTCACCATCGAAGTCACTCTCCAGTCTACACACCAGTTTCCTCCCCAACCCCTGCTTCCTGGAGGGGAAGAAGCAGTGACTTCAGACCCCAGATTCTGAAATAATCTAGCCACAAGGAAGCCTTTCCATGCAGGCTTTGGGTAATGACTACAGTGATCGATGGTTTCTTTGTCATAGAGAAGTCATCAGAGTGAGTGCATGTCTCCCCTGACAGTGGGTCTTCTTTTCTTACTGGAAGCCTCTTGCAGCGGACAGCCTTTTTGCTGAGGATATTAGCCTACTGTTGCCAGCCAACAGCCCCAAAGTTTCCCCGGAGCCCAGAGCTGCGCGCGCTGGGCCTGGACCAATGTGAGCGGGTTGTGCTTAGCCCACCCGGCGCCCTCCCCCGTGGAGCGTGCTGCTGGCCAATGATAGCCTGGCCCTGACTGCTTGGCTCTCTCTCCTCCCCTGTTGCTGCTCCCCTGCCCACTCTGCCCCGCCCACCCCTCTCCAGCTCCGATTGCCTCCCGCAGTGCTAGCTCCGGGAGCGCACAGCGCGCAGCCCAGCCTCAGCGAGCGGGCACCAGCAGCCGGCGCTCCCCTCCTGTGTCTCGGGTCAGCTGCTTGCGGCCTGAAGTGGCTTCTGACCCTGGCGACCGCTGTCAGACGAACTTCATCCCTTCAGGGAATCGGTGCGGGAGAAGACATAGCAAGGGCGAGCCATGGACCCTGTGAGCCAGGTAAAACTGAACAGGACAGGCAAAGCTGCTGGCCTAGGGTTGGGGAACGGCCGGGGGCAGGTGTCCCCAGCTCTCCGTTCATACTTTTTTCTTTATCTTCTTGTCTTATTCATCTGTAGCTGGCCTCGGCGGGCACCTTTCGGGCATTGAAAGAACCCCTTGCCTTCCTGCGAGCTCTGGAGTTGGTGAGTAGCTGGGAGGCAGCAGCTGCCAGGTGGAAAGAGGTCAAGTGGGGCGCTCTCTGCCCAGGTCTATTCACAGCCTGGGGTCCAGCCTCCTTCAATCCTGCCTGCTCCCGAGATGCTGTTCCGGGACTGCTAGGTAGGGTGGAGGTCACACTAGGATTCCAGAGGGAATGGGAATGCATTTGTTCAGGAGCCAGAATCACTTCCCTTAGAAACAAGCTGGCCAGCAGGGGCTGGTGGGGGAGGCGGGGGCGGGGGGGGGGGAGGTGGGAGGTGAAGGAGAAGACTGCTGGGCGCTCTGGCCTCTGCCCTGGACCCCTGTGAGCCTGAGCCCATGCGGGGTTGGTACCCAGGAATGCTGTTGGAGAGCTGGGAGGACTTGTCCAAGCTGGAAAAGTTGGTCAGCACTGGAACAGCGTCTGTTCTGGACGGGGATACTCACAGCTCTGAGATCACTGCTCTGCTGGAAGCTCCAGCTAGAGGGAGACTCCAGGATGCTTTAGTGAGCTTATAGTAGACAGGACTTCCCTAGTATCATTTCTCTACCATGAAGACTCCTATTAGACTCTTCTGGCTTTTCCCAGGCGAATGCTTAATCAGCTTTCTTCCAGGGTTGGGCTGTGGGAAGTTATATAGCTCCTCTGGTGTGTTTCTGTTTTAAATACCTACCTCAAGAGTCCTATGGTAATTTGTCTGTAGACAGGAGCAAGATACAAAAATGGTTCCTCATGAGGCCTCATGGGGCAATGGCAATGTTGTTGGCTGGAATGATAGTTATCAGAAGTGAAGTCTGTGGGTCACACATTTCTTCTTGCTAGAGCTCTGCAAGGCTAGAGAAACCATCTGAACAGAAAGTTCAAAGCCCGTCATGTGGCATTAATCACAGGCGCTAACACTGACTAGCTAGGAAATTATGTAAGAGCCTGTTCTGGGCTTCAGAGGTAGAGACAAAGCATGTGTCTGGATTTGACTACAAATTTTGACTATGATATAAACATGCGTCACTACTCCAGAGAGTGTAATACAAGTTTATATCATAGTCTCAGTGATCGCACCTGCCCTGTGCACTGATCTAAACAACAGTGCCTGATGGGATAATCAGTTTAACCTCTTCAAGAAAGTTCTTTAAGAAGGCTCCAGCTTTCAATTGGCTCTTCTGATACTGTTTTCCTTTTACATTTTTTTTTTTTTTTGTGTGTGTGTGTGTGTGTGTACACCAAGGCCATTGTGCACATGTGGAGGTCAGAAGACAATATGAGGGTTAGTTCTCTCATTCCACTTATGTAGATTTCTGGGATGGAACTCAGATTGTCAAGTTTGGCAGCAAGGGCTTTTATCTGTTGAAAGACTCTGCCAGTCTTAGTATTGCTTTGTTGTTGCTGTTGTTTGGTTGGTTTTGTTTTTTTCCTTGTTGCCAAGTCCAACAAGCTATGCTATTCTCGCAGCTGAAAATCTTTTAGTTGTCTTCCTTAACCTCCCCCTGCGTTCATTCACTTAGCCATCCACCCAGCTCTTCTTGTGAAGGAGTGGCTTCTTAAAAATCAAACAGTGCTCCAGTCGCCAGCTTATTTGACCCCAAAGCTCAGGAACCTGAGGCCACTTTCTGATACAACCTGTAACTATCCCACATTGTCATTGACTTGAAGTATCACTCATTCTTAAACTAATTTTTGCCCTTAGTCACAAGGTTTCTGTTGATAAATTTCAAAGCCTGGTCAGTCTGAGAGTTTGCTTAGATCACAGCTTTCTAGACACTGAATTGAAGCAAGAGGAAGCTTTTTGTCAACCATCATTCTGAACAAGCCCCTGTAGGTGATTCTCAGATGTGCCAGTGCTGATGAAACACTGCGCTTGGGTACACGCTGTCTCTTCAGAACACAAAGGCACTGTTATTTAGCTCTGTGAACATTTACATCTCACTTTTCACACTATAGGCCTAGGAAAGATGTTTGTCTTTTTTTTTTCTCAGCTGAAATGTTAACTTCTCAATAAAGTGTGTCTCATACCCCCTCCCCCCATTTCTGACCCCCAAACTGAGTGATTTACTCCATTTCTGGGATTCTGTTACTTTTGATTCATTTATTCGTGAGAAGCATCACACTGTATTTCATTTTACTATAGGTTGTTTTTCTTGAGAGTGCAGGATTACAGTACTGGACAGAGGAAGAGACAGTACCCACCTGTATGAGGACCCTGGCATGTGGAGCCTGGTGACAGTAACATCAGGTGGAAGTGCACTCTCCTAGTACAATGGAGTTTGTCTCATCTCTGTATCTTTCACTAGCCCCATTCAGAACACTTGGTAAACAGCGAGTGATCTGAAACACTGTCCATTGGTAATGACAGAGTACTTAAAATAGTCCAGGTTCTCTGTTTCTGTAGAAGTTGACAAAGTGATAGAAAGTAGCTCTGAGGCTGAGTCTTCAATCTTTAAACTATAATCCTTTTCAGCATTTATCTCACAGAAATAAAAGTCCATATAGAAGTATATGTCCCATAGTCCACTTTTGTTTTTATAATATGTTTTTTTTTAATAATAATTCGCCTTAAATTGCATAGCTGTTACATCAGAGATTTCTTTCTCATAGTTCTGAAGGCTGGAAGTTTCAATCACAGGCTGGCAGATTCTGTGTCTGGCAAGGGCTCACACTCTGGTTCACAGATGGCACCTTCTCTCTGTCCTTATCTGCCCTTTGTAAGGGCACTAATGCTGTTTATGAGGGCTCTTTCCTTGTGAGTGACTCATGTCCCATCTAATACTGCCATTTGGGGGATTCGGTTTTAACATGTAAATGTTGGAAGATACATACACATCTAAACCACAACAATATGTTCAATGGCATCTATTGCAACATCATTTGCAGTTGTAAAGAGTGGAAACAACTAATAAATCCATGTAGAAAAATATCTCAATGTGTAATTTGTGTAAATGATACTATCATTAAAGATAATCAATTAACTTAATATTCATTTACAATCAGTTAACTTAATATTCATTCACATGGAGGTTGAGGCCTATAATCCTCATTGATACAATTATTAAATGTCAAAAAATGAATCCAGGCATGGTGGTATACAACTGTACTCCAAGCACTAAGGAGGCTGAGGCAGGAGGATCAGCCTGGGATACAAAGTGAGATTCTCTTTCAAAAGAATTCTTAAAAATAGAAAAGAAAGAAAGTAAGATTTCCTTCCTTTTTAAATATTTCTTAAAACCTTAAACAGAGAGGAACAATATTCATTCTGTTAATCAGTGTGTAAATGATGTGTTCTATCAGATGTGCGGGGTGCTTGCACAGCACAACATACTCTTTACAAAAAGAAAATTGTGTGTGTGTGTGTGTGTGTCTGTGTGCGTGTGTGTTATATGAACATAGAAGGAAGCATAACAGTATATACAACTGAAATATAAATAGTGATTTCTTTTTACAAGATGCAACTTGGTAGTCAGTGATAGAGAGTGGAGCAGGAAAGTCATGAAAATCAAAATTGCAGACATATCACTTGTCTACAGTTATACATGTGAGTGATTCTTAGGAACTCATGTTAAGTGTTTTTTTTTTTTCTATGGATGGACCATTTGAATTGGTTGGCATCCAAAGGCATCCTCTACTTTGGGGTTTATTGCCTTAAGGGGAAGATGCACTTCATACATTCTTTCCTTATGGAGAGCTTGTGGATGAGGTAAATTTAAAGTCTTAATAGCTCAGAAAAGCATGGAGGGAAAAGCCTTAACCACTCTCAAATGTCCCTGGGAAAGACTTCCCCATCCTTTATCTCTACTTAAACAAGGTCAGGGGACTTTTACAAACCCTTCAAAACCAGAGATTCAAAACAAAGACCTGACTCTGGTAGTCTGTTTCATTTATTCCCGGATGAGAAATTATATGCTGTAAATCTCTTAACCCACTGTTTGGAAATGTTATAAAAATACTTTTAATTTATCCAGTTTTTATATTTTCAAAAGCTATGCACATATTACCCTTTCTTCTACTGGTCTTTCTTTTTTGTTACTTCAATACTGCAAATAGTCCTCCTCCTCCTCCTCCTCCTCCTCCTCCTCCTCCTCCTCCTCTTCCTCCTCCTCCTCTCTCTCTCTCTCTCTCTCTCTCTCTCTCTCTCTCTCTCTCTCTCTCTCTCTCAACATGTGTAAACATAAACACATTATTTCTTCTGCTATTTATAAACTCTGGGTTTGCACCATGGAATTCATGTGAAGTGGAAAGTGGACTCAACATGTTCGTGTTGCTCAAGACACAATAATGCTTCAAATACTAGCGCTGCTGGAGCAGTCCTGAAGGACTACTTTCCCCTGGTGATGCTGTGTAGTTTGACTAGTCCTCTAGAACTATTCTATGTGACTTGACTAGCCCTCTAGCACTGTTCTGTGTGGCTTGACTAGCCCTCTAATACTGCTGTGTGGCTTGACTAGTCCTCTAGCATTACTCTGTGTGGCTTGACTAGCCCTCTAATACTGCTGTGTGGCTTGACTAGTCCTCTAGCATTACTCTGTGTGGCTTGACTAGTCCTCTAGCATTATGCTGTATCTCCAGAGTCTGCCCTTACGGAATCAACTTGCCAGATTCCTCTAATCCTTATTCTTTGATATCCATCTCTAATTTCGCTATAACATGTCTACTACTCTGGACTTCACATTTCTTTCTAATTTTTGTTTCTGCCCCTCCACCTTCCTGATGAGGCCACCCAATCCAGATATGCATGTGGTCTATTTAGATGATCATACTAGCATTTATATAATTTCCATTCCTGAAGCTAAATTCTAAGCTATATTCTCCAAGAAATATCACACTTGTGTCTGCTTTCTTGCTATCAAGAGACAACACACATAACTCCTGCTACTGGTGACAACCAATCGGTACCTATGACAGAATGTAATATAATGATGTTATATGAGTAAGAGAAAGATAATCACACTCCTCTGCAAGCTTCAGATGAAGATACATCTCATGTGTCATGTTGTTTTGTATGACATCATTTCACCTTGGGGCTCAGGGATGCTAACTAACTCATCGAGAACAAAGCCCCTGGAAATGCCAAAGCCAAGTCTTGCCAGCCTCCCCTCGAACTGTATCTCTCTAAATGCTACAGTCTTCTTCCTCCCATGCAGCAGGCCCTCAGTGTCTCCAGTCCCAAAGTTTCAGAGAAGACTTAAAAGCCACTGCTATCGTACTTCGTGTTTTTTATCACTTCCATCAAGATATATAATTGAGACCTTTTCTGAAAGTTCCAAGGAATGTCTGCTTTTAGAGAAAATTCAATAGATATCTGTTGTCTTTCATATTTGGCTTCATTTCTGCTCATTGTTAGTTAAGTAAGCAAATTTTATTTAAAATCATTTTTTTTCACATAAAATGTCCACAAAAGTCTTTCATTATAAAGTCAACAATCTAATCACATTTTATTGTCATCCTTTTGTTTTGCATACAATAAGCAACTCCCTTTTCCCTCTGATATAAGCAAGATGAAGAGTGATAATGTAAAACATCGAAATCCAGAGTGGCAGTCTTCCATTAAGGGTCTGATGTACTTAATGCTAAGTTAACATGTATTTAATTATAACCTCACCTCTGTCAAAATTGTGTTCAGTTGGACTATGAATGGATGCATGCATAATGCACAGCAGCACCCTAGAATTCAGCACATAAGGCTTCTCTGAGTTTACTGAGGCTGCTGGCATAAGGGCCCATCAGAACAAGGAAGAATAAGAGAGTGAAATTCTCTCAAGAGGATTCAAATCTGTCCCTATCACAGGTATAACGTGAGGAGGAAAATAGTCATGCATTAGTTTTTAAATTTCTAGATATGCAGAGTAGATGTGTGCAGGACCATGGCCTTCCTAATGTCTTTATCTTCTATAGGCTGTACTTCACTTCTGTTGCATTTGTGCGTGTATCTTTGATCCCTGGTGCAGCCATATCTGATGAGAATGGCTAAAGTCACAAGGCCCGCACAGCTGCTTGACACAGATCCAGCAAAGCTGAGCCATGTGATGGCCGCCATGTCACTTTTGGTCTTCATCTCCACACGTTGCATATTTGGGGGACTTTTAATATTTGTACTATTTAAGGGTATTGGGTTGATGGGAAATCATTTATGCCTTCTCCCAGGAGTACTGCTTCTAAGCTTCCCTAGGAAAGTCCTGAGCATACTACCCCTCCCTCTTTTAGGGAGATATCCTTATCTACTTGAAGGTCTTCCTGATGCCTTGGAGGTTGTGACACACATACACAAGTCAGAAGTCTCTTTATGAGATATTCTTGAAACATCTGCCCCTGCACTTACTTAAGAACAAGATAATTAAAACAAAGTAAATTTTAAAAAGTCAACAAAATTTGGTGGGCTAGAGGAGTTGGCCAAAGATCAGATTACAAGCCTCTTCTCACTGTACACTCAGGCGATTATGTGGCACATACAGCAACAAAATTAGACATAGAGACTTATATTGATGGGCAAAGGATGGTGTGGAAGGATGATAAAAGAATGAGGTGTCAGGAACTCTCTTTCTTAGAAAAGTTAGCTGGTGCAAGGCCACAGTGGTGTCATATGACCAAGAAGCCAAAGAATGCCAGGATTAAGAATATAAATAAATTCTATGAAGAAAAAAGAAATGTAAAAAATTGTATTATGCCACAATTGAATACTAACTGCAGCAGCTTTGGCCTGAGGATTTTTCTTGAGCACTCTGACCATTAAGAGTTAATACGCCAGGCGGTGGTGGCACACGCCTTTAATCCTAGCACTTGGGAGGCAGAGGCAGGCGGATCTCTGTGAGTTCGAGGCCAGCCTGGTCTCCAAAGTGAGTTCCAGGAAAGGCGCAAAGCTACACAGAGAAACCCTGTCTCAAAAAACAACAACAACAACAAAAAAAAAAAGAGTTAATACACTGCTCAGGACATGGCAGTCTGCCAGGGTTGGTTTGGAGGTTTTCTTAACGTCTAGCATCCTTGAAGCCACAGAACTGCCAGTCCCAGAACAGGCTATCATATGCTTCTAGATTCTTAAAAATTGGGTTATGGGGTTGATGAGTACTAATGGTTATAAAAGATAACTGTTTACCAATGATGATTAAACTTGAGAAAAATGATTGTAAAAGATAACTCTGTTCTGTCATGGTTTATCAGTGATGACTAAATGGAAGTGGAAGTGAAACACATGTCCAAAAACAAAAATGAAATGATCTATGTTTTGAAACAACATGAATCTATCCATGTTTACTGAATTCTGCATAAATAAAAAAACGCCTGACTATTAGTTAGTCAGGGTCCAAGACTGCCGCCACCTCCTTGGCCTGGCTCACTCCTTCCCTCGCCTACTCCTTGCCTCCTCTCTGGAGCCTGTCAACCACAGGTGCATGTCCCCAGTAGTTCCCTGTGTTAGCTTAGCCTTCCTGTGAGAGTGTTTCCTCACCTGAACAATGGAGAGAACCCCCCTTGCATGCCTTCCACAGTGTCAGAAATTTTAAAAGAAATAATGTGTGTCCACAGTGAGTGAGTGGGTGAGTGTCCTGACAGTGACGGGTGCTTCTGATGGTGACTCCAATCACAGAGGGCTGCTGGATGGAGGATGTGCTGAGGTCTGAGGTATGTGAGCTTGAGCTCTGCTCCCCACAGGGCTGAGTCCTTCTTTCTTAAACAGCCTCCCCCTTTTAGCCTCTGCTTCAGACTCCTCAGAAGTTACAAGAGTGAGGGAGGATCAGACCTGGAGGATGACTCAGTCAGTAAAGTGCTTGTTCTGCACTTTGATCCCAGAAGCCATGGATATAGCTGGGCATGGTAGCATGTGCTTATGATCCCAACAATGGGGGTTGGAAATAGGAGGATCCTTAGGGCTTGCTCTTCAATCAAATCAGCCTCCCTAACTGGATGAGTTTCAGGCCATGGAGAGATCCTGTCTCAGAAGTAAATAAATCAATAAATGTGAATGATGCTTAACAAACAAATATACAAGATTGTCCTCTGGTTCCCACATGCATGCACGCACACACACACACACACACACACACACACACACACCATTCATGGACAAGTACACATACACACATGCAGAGACATACAAAAGAGAAAGTTGAGACTAATTCATCACCCAAACAAACAGGCACACAGGAGGGAGTCCAGATCACCCTTCCCTCTTCTATCTGAAGCCCGTTTCTTGCTCTGTACATGTTTTTCACTTCTTGGACATTTGGCCATTCAGAGGCCCTGGTGATGATTTCTTGCTAAGCAGGTGGCTTTCTAACATGTCAGTTCCTCTGTTTGGACCATTCCATTTCCCTTCTTACCCAGCCCCAACTGGGTAATGAATTATTTTTTCATTTGGGTGTCAGCATGGATAGGAGGCATTGTTGGGAGATGCTGACTTCTTAAGGAGGTTTACAGCATACTCCTCAGTGGTGAATTTGCATTCTAGCCAAAGCAGACTGTGATCATATTCATCTGCTCATTTTAAAGATGTAGTGCAGCTCTTGGTATACAGAAGGACTGACTCCAAGAACATCTGCTAATCCTTCTATAGCTCCCAGGCCCTGGGGGCTACTCAGTATTAGATGGAAGAAGCAAGAGAAGGAGGGAAGAGAGAGACAGACTGGAGGATGAATGAGTGAATTCTAGAGAACACGGGCCTTCATGAAATCTGTTATGAAGAATTGTAAAGACTCCATAGAAGTATATATTAAGCTGTTAGTCTTAGTTGGAAAAGAGATTAACTCAAATAAACTGAGTGAAATGTTGAAGAGGTATAGTATGGACATTCTCACCAGCTAGTAACAGAAGAGAACCCTTATCAAAATAACAGTTAAGGGCTGAAATAGGCCCAGGCTCATAGCTCAGTGTTCAGTGACCTAAGCAGCAAGAGTCCTTTAGCAAGGTGGCGATCATTGCAGTATTTCAGACACTGAGCTGCTTTCCCTGTCCACATATTCTGTCTGGTTCTTGTTTATTCTAACCAGGATTCTCATCTGACACCCTGGAAGATGGAATGCAATTGCCTTAGCTGATCATTTTTTTAAGTTTAACCCAACTATCAACGGCAGGCCATATCATAAGCCAATAAACTAGTGTATGAATTCATTTCCCACAAGCCCAGTGTCCACAGTTATTCTGTCACTTGTGGCTTGATTTTAAAGGTTCATGAGAGTCAATCCATTCTCCTCTAGACCATCCTTTCCAATGGAGTAGTGGGAGGGACCATCTTTAAAGTTATGAGCACAACAGGCCCAAGATAGGTCTGTATGTAGGTGGTAAGAAGAGATGATTTCCAGGGCTGGGGAGATGGCTCAGCGGTGCTCTTCCAGAGGACCCAGGTTCAATTCCCAGTACCCACATGACAGGTCACAACTGCCTGTAACTTCAAGATCTGACACCCTCACATAGACATACATGCAGGCAAAATGCCAATGCACATAAAAATAAAATAAATTATTAAAAAATGATGACTTCTAACAGATGACTGGACAATGGAAATGTGTATGTATGTATAGTGTGTGTTTATGTATTGTGTTGTATTTGAGTGTGTGTGTGTGTGTGTGAGTGTGGTGTTCATTGATGTGCTAGAAAACAGAAAATTTGTAGAAATTCATTGGCTTGCTCCATGTAACAAATGCTGACTGCTTCGTGAAGGAGAACAGGAATTATTTGATAAGCAAAATCCACCTGAGGCTTGAAGAAATGTGGGTTTGGAATCAGCCATGTGCTAGAGTTCTGGCCCTTTTTAATTTGTGTTTATTTACTTTATTTTTTAAAGCTTTGGAATCCTCACTGGTCCATTGCAATCAAATGGGTATCAGAAGTATCACATCTTTGGCCTGCTTGTAAGGGTTGAATTTTAGCAAAACCTCCAGTGGTGTCTGGTCGGTACCACAGCTTTGGGACTGGACCTGGGGAAGTCCTTGTTAGTGATGATGCTGTATTTACAGTTGCAATGAAGTCTTTCCAGACTTCTAGTACTGTATAAACAGTTTACTCAATGAGTACTGTTATGTCAGTGACCTTTGCGTGTGTGTGTGTGTGTGTGTGTGTGTGTGTGTGTGTGTGTGTGTGTTTGCTTCTATTGTCTTCCCACTGGAAAAAGGTGCATGGTGGGATGACCATAAACCACATACAAATAGCATTAATTCTAATATGTGGATACAAGCAGATTTCCACTTGCTGTTAATGATTTATTTGATTTTCATTATGGTCTGAGGACTAATTAATAACCTTGTTTATAAATAGAGTGGTCAAATCATTTGCCAAAAGGCAGACAACTAGTAAGTAATAAAGGATGTGAATCTAATCAGACACCAAACTCCGTGGCCTGAATCATCTTCCTGAATTCTCTCTATTAATAGAGAATCCTCATTCATGCCTAGATCTAGGGCATCAGTGATTTCCCCCACCGACAACAATAATAGAAAAGGCACGTATCTATATCTGTATTTATCACCTACTAATAAAATACAAGACCTTAGGAATTTAAATTTTTCTTTTCATTCTTACTTCAGTTTCCTTTCTACTATCAAATGCAACCAGAAAATAAAACAAAATTTAAATGTTAAGTGCCCTCAAAAGAGCTTCTCAGGGACTTTCTTACTAATCAAAAATACTCCTGTTTCTTCAGAAAAATTTTATTTATCTTGTATATCTTATAGAATATTCATTCACTAGTCCACTCCTTAAAGAAATTCAAATTCAGAAATTTATTATGGACATATGCCCAGGAAGACATCTGGGAAATTTAGGAAATCTCTAGATATTTAGCAAGATTATAAACACTTAGATTCCTTTGGATGTTCGGAAATTACTTAAGCCAAATGTGTTCCATCATTGGTGATGGGGAATGAGTGACTTTTGTCTGCTTCCTGTGTGTGCGAGAACCATGATTCCTTAGATTTGTTATTTGGAGGATTTGTGTGCCAGAGAAGAAGACATTCCTCCGTGGTGTTAACAGGAAGTGCTCATCCACCCATCTGGTCGACTGTAGACAACTTGGCTCTGCTTTTCTACAATGACTTCACCTGATGGTTTTGCTTGCACCTGATAGACAGATTGCTGACAGGCTAGAATCTTTCCTGAGACAGAGGGCCAGAGTTACAAAGGAAAGAGGTTGGATTGAGGAGTGATTCTAGAAAATTGACAGGTATTGGCCCATGATCAGAGTGAAACATGGTGATCTTCAGAAGCATTACATCTAGAAAAGGAAGTGGTTGGCCAAGTAGAGATTATAGCACAATTTAGAATGTGCCAAGAGGCCAGGTGTGGCAGCACATGTATTTAGTTTCAAAACTCAGAAGTCAGAAACAGGCAAAGCTGTGAGTTCTTGGCCACTGGTCTATATAGTGAGTTCTAGTTCAGCTAGGGATGCAAAGTGGGGCCACGACACAAAAGAAAGAAAAGAAAACAGGCTGAATTTGGAACCATACAACTTTAAGCAGTATGTTCATGGACAAATCAACTTCACTGAGCCTCAAGTTTCTTAGGAATTTTCACCTACATCAAAGATGTATTAAAAATTTTAACTTACAACTAAGAATCCTTGAGCAAACTCCCTTATCTATTTTTGAACTATAAAATGGGATGTGCATTTAGAATACAAAATTATGGGATAAATTGAACTAAACATGTATGAAAGTTCCCATTCAAAGACTCACTGATGTTGACTGTCCCTATATCTAGAAATTAAAGCTTGGGCTAGGCATACAGCTTGGTGCTGATACACTTGTCTAGCATTGATTTACTGTTTAGCCTTACAAAACACAAAAACAAAAACATCAAAACAAACAAAAGGCTGAGGTCAGGTACCTGGGAATTTTTCCTCAAGGTAATGCCCACTGGCTTCCTTTCATGTTCATCTGCCACCACAGCTCTGTGAGGAAATAGGAAAGGTGTGTTTTCATCTGTCATGTCTATTAAATGAGGTTTATTCAAGAACTTTCACTGTCAGACTTTTCAATTCCATTTATGAAGCTATTGAAAGAAAATCACAACTATTCATGAGATCACCAACACCACTCAGGGGTTTATGTTTGGAATTTATTTTAAAGTACATATGCATGCTGGTGAAATAGTCCAATGGTAACAGCATTTTTGTATAGACATGAGGACTCGAGCTTTGAGCCTAACACCCAGGTAACATACAAGCCAAGTATGGTCTTGTACACGCCTGCAACCACAGAACTATGGCTAGGAGTGGAGACGGGGAATTCCTGGGGCTTGCTTGCTTCCAGCCTTGACCAAAAAAAAAAAAAAATACTGCAAAAAATACAAGCACCAATCTATTTGGTATGTTTGGCAGCATGGCATGCATGACATGAGAGAGGGAGGGTGTCATGTTGAGTTGGCTGAAGATCCTCCTTGGTCACTCACCAGCTGTATTACCAAACCAGTGTACTTTAGAAGACCACTGTAAGACTTGAACGAAGATGGACTGGCCAAGTGGTGCATGTTCATTAAGAGACTGCTCCAAAGGAACAACTCAGAGAGCGATAGAAGAGGGTGTCCAATGCCCTCCTTTGGCCTCTGCATACCAACACAAAGGAGCACACCAACATAAACATATATTCATATGCTAAACACACACACACACACACACACACACACACACACGCAACATTGATTTTCAAAAAGATAAACAGGGCAACTATACCTCTACTAGATACCACAGGGTAAAAAAATAAAAATTCCAGGGCCAGAAATGGGTTACTTCTTTTGAAATTGTTGGACAATGAGCTCACACAGACCTCCAAACATTACAGGGCATTGCCATTGATCTTTATTAACCACCAGAACTTAGTGGTAAGTTGCTATTGCTGAAGACACCACACACTTGAGTCATAGACCAGGATGAAATCAAGCTGGGATGGGCCTGGATGGTTCCTACTTAACAGCTAGCTTTCATAGTGCTAAAAGATTTTGAGCTATGGGAGGAGAAAAGTAATCACCAACTATACCCTGCGATGAACTCTGTGAGCTACAACAGTGACAAGACAGATTCCTGGTACAACTACGGCAGGAGCATGATGGAGGTAACCAAGCATTTTCTGATTAAATTTAAATCCTTTTCCTTAAGTTAAAACTCATACCTGGAACCACTATCAGGAAAAGGACCTATGACTACATATATTGTAAGTTCTAGGAGAGACCCTACTACTATTATTTTGCTAAATAGACACAGTATTAATCCAACTCCTAATAATGTCTCATCTTACCCATTGATTAGTACACCTCTCAGTCATCATCTGAGAGCAGCTTCTGTTTACAATAGGTGGTGACTGACATAGAGAATCACACTGAAATGGAGAATAAGAAACTGCAGAATGCTTAGCTTTCCAGGGAAATATATACTGCACCCTCTCTCCCAAGACTCTTTGACCCTTGCAGAAGATGGGGCAGGAAGAGTAAAAGCCAGAGGCAGTGAATGATGTCAAGGAAACAACTAGACGAAGCAAGGTAGCGGCACATATGAACTCACAGCATGCATAGAACCTGTGCAAATTCAAACCAGACAAAATCCCAGCATGTAAAGAGAGGTTGGGCACACAATTCCACCCCTAGCCCTGGAGTGACTGGGGAAAAAAGGATCAGTTTTCTCTAATGTTATAGCCCCATAAAAAGAGTGTGTTTCAGTGGAAGACAACATGTCCAAGAATATTTGGGCATCACAAATTGTGATTGAAAGGTGTTTAAAAATAGACACAAAGTTGGGTTAGGGAGAGAGAAGTGGATCTGAAAAGAATTGGTAGCAAATATAATCAAAACATTATACCAAACTCAAATAATAAAAATGCAAAAGATGATAAAGTGGTATGTGTAAGCAGCATTGAACTTTAGATACCTTGGCAGAAAATAACAGTTTAGTAACAGAAGTAGGTAGATTTGAAGAATAAATACTGTTCTTTACTTCTCTCACCTTCAGACATGTACCTTGGCCCAGCCTATCTTCATTCACGTCTTCTAATGGCCTTCTTAAGTACACTGGTTCAGTAATACAGTTGGTGTGTGACCAAGCGGGACCTTCAGCCATCTCCATCTGACCACCTGCCTCTCTCTTGCATGCTGTGCTGACAATCATACCAAGTAGGCTGGTGCTTGCATTTGAAAGTAGGTGATGGTAGTGGCTGTTTCGCACAAGGTAATTTGAACTCTTTTGTGTACTCATAGTATGTCTGTTAATTAAGATCACAAAAATAAGCAAAAGCCAGTAAGCCAGTAAGTAAAATTTATCCAGTGTTCTGCTAAGAGCTAACTGAGCTAATATTTTGAAAATATACTTTAAGGGTACTTTAATACACTTTTGTGTACACATGCATTTTCCCTCTGAAATGATATCCTAATTTTCCAGGCCTGTACTGTGGAACCAAGTAAATTATGTACCACACATGAAGATGTTTTAGTCAATGACAGTTGCTAAAACAGGCTATCACAATGGTGGCCTCATAAGGCTACAGCACAAATCAAAATGTAGCTGTCTTACCTTGTATAAGCAAACTATCCTACGAAGCCCAATGACAAGTCACCCATTGATATATTATTTTTCAAAACCTATTTCAAACATTAAGTGATGCCTGATTGTATCCCAGACATCAGAAACCTCAAAGTTCTGGAAGCCAAAGCTGTGAGATCAGGATGTGGGAAACGCTAAATCTTTTCATAGTTCATGAGGACGAATCTGATCTATACTCTTCCCCTAATCCTAGTGCTTTGGTGACAGTCTTTGGTGTTCTTTGAGTTATGGATGATCCATCCCTCCAGTCTCTCTTCTTTCTATGACACTCTTGTGTGTGTGTGTGTGTGTGTGTGTGTGTGTGTGTGTGTGTGTGCATAATATCAGTCATACTGAGTTAGGAGCTTACTCTACAACTACTATGACACACACACACACACACACACACACACTTAACAACTTGATCTGCTTGACCTTGGTTCCAAATAAAGTCACATTATGAAGTCCTAGAGTTAGGATTTTCATCATAGGAATCTTCCTTCAAAAGTGGGAAGAAAGCCCAATTCCCTTGATAGTAGAAGAGCGTTAGAATAGGGATGGACTATTCTGCCACCTTCTTTCTTCTCTTTACCATAGTGTGAATTGTGCTTCCATGATAGCTACTAGATAAAATGTATCTCTCAATAACTTCAACAGCTGTATTCTGTGATAGTATGTGCTTGTTACTGAGGTTATCTTACTAACCCATAGGTTAGTTTTCAAATGCATATTATAGTCTTCATAAAACCTGTGAGGGTTCCTGTGAAGATATACACTTGCTGTGACTCTAATACACTTAACTTTGCTATTTTTAATTTTAACATGTGTGTCTGTGTGTTGTATGTGCAGATGCATGTACCCATGCACATGTGGAGACCAGAGGAGGACATTGGGTTTCCTACTCAATCACTCTCAGCCTTATTCCCTTCAGACAGGACTGTTACTGAAGCTGGAGCTATGCTATTGATCCTCTTTCTTTGTACCTCATAGTGCTTAGATTACACACACACACACACACACACACACACACACACACACACACACCCTATTTTTAACATGGGTTCCAATGATTCCAAGATTCAAATTCTATATGCATAGTGTTGTTTGAATCTTAGATGGTCTTTTAATAAAAAACCCAGAGCCAGATATGAGGGTGAAAGCTGAAAAATCAGAGAAACAGAGCAGCCAGCCACTAGTTCTTACCTCTACAAAATCCTCAGTCTAAAGAGAGTGAGTTCCTGTTTCCTCATGCCTTATATACCTTTCCCTGCCATGCCATATTGCTTTCTGGGATTAAAGGCCTGTGTGCTTCCCAAGCAAAGACATGAAATCTCAAGTGCTGGAATTAAAGATGTGTGCCACTACTGCCTGGCTCTGTGTCTAATCTAGTGGCTAGCTCTGTCCTCTGATCCTCAACCAAGTTTATTAGGGTACACAATATATTTCCACAGCATAGCAAGCACTCTTACCCACCAATTAGTCTCTACAATCCTGGCTAGTCTACTTTTTAGTTGGAGAGGGTCTGGCTCAAAGTACTATAAAATTTAAAGATATTTGCAAAAAAGATTGATTAAGTTGCTCTCCAATATTGTGGTTCTGGAGAGATCATTGCCAGATATATGTTTTTTTTTCTAATATAATATGAAGTCTAGTTGAATCATTGCTTCTTTATTCTTGCATTAAATTGTACATTCTTCATGAAGATTGTAGTCTGGCTTTAATTTGGAAATACATAAATAAACAGAATTGATTTATGAAGCAATAGCCACAGCTGCTGAACTCATGCAGCTGTTCGCATGAACCTTTATATAAGCTGCTGCTTTTGACTTTCTGGGTCATGGTATGAGTTCAATATTGGAAATTATTTAGATCTCTGGGCCCTGACTTGGCCAGAGACAATCATTATCTTTCTTTATCTGCGCTATAGGCAGATATACATGTAATTTTGAGAATATCAAAAGTAGTTGTTACTGCTGTCACAGTCTTTCAGAACAGAAATAATTTCATACAATAAATTTAAATTTAGACCATTCTAGTTTAAATTTTGTTTATAATTCACATTAAATTTACTTATTCCACTTGTGTCTTATTTTATTTTTAGTGATAGTCTAAGTCTCAGCCTGTGTTCATGGCATTTCTGAAATTGTTCCTCATATGTATGTGTGTTTAAGTCAGATGTGCACAATTCTATGAATGAGAATGTGGTTGGAGACTAGAGGTACTCAGAACATTAGTGGTTCTCTTTTGGGAAAAGTAGACTAGAAAGAGTGTTATTGTACCACTCGCAGCTATAGTCAATTTTTTTTTTGGGGGGGGGGGTTCAAGATAGGGTTTCTTTGTGTAGTTTTGGTGCCTGTCCTGGATCTTGCTCTGTAAACCAGGCTGTCCTTGAACTCACAGAGATCTATCTGGCTCTGCCTCCTGAGTGCTGGGATTAAAGGCATGTGCCACCACTGCCTGGCAGCTATAGTCAATTTGAGCATCATGAGGAGGTTGGGGTAAGAAGACATTATTGAAAGCAAAATGAAGAGGATTGCAAAAGATACTTTGAAATAATTATCCTGGCTGTATGGATTAATCCCAAATCTAGTGCTACTCCCAGGTAGGGAATGGACAGTTGTCCTTGCAGAAGTGCTTGTGAATGATTGTGATGGGCCCTGTGTAAGCTATGGTTTTGGTAGTGCACTTTGTGGTGGTCACCAATAGGCAGTCAAATATGAGAACCTTTCCATCTCACTTCCTACTTTATAAATGTTTTTTGTAGAAACTCATACAAATGACTCCAACTTTACAAATGTATGCATGTTCGTTTTCTTTCTCTTTAGGAAAAGAATCTGAGGCGTAACAAAAAATGAACAGTGGTCCAATGTGCTCATGCAATAATAGCAGCGCTGACCTTTGACCTCAGGTCTTCTTGGCCTCCAGAAAGGACCCTTTGTACTTATCCTAGCAGAAATAAAATTTCATCCTCCCCTGGAGATCCAATCTATATAAATGGCTAAAATCTATCAGACCAAAAGGAACAAGATGATGGATTGTCAAAGCTTCCTCAATGTTCTTCTCAGTTATGTGATCAGTGCTGCTGTGGGCAGGCAAAACAAACTCTGAGTTTCTTTCAGCTGCAAAAAAGCAATGTTCTTTTGAGTCTGGATCTCATGTGGACCTGGCTGGCCTGGAAAACTTGCTGTGCAGTTGAGGCTGGTCTTAAACCCTTGATGCTCCTGCCTCCCACCTCCCAGCTGTAGAGATCACAGCTATGTGCTACCACACCTGGCTCCAAGTTCAGTTTTAGAAAGTTTTGTCTTCTTAGAACAGTAAATGAAAGGGTAGTGTTGTTCTATTTGAATTGAAATTATTTTTTTTGTAGAAAGTACAACCATGGTTGCTTAGGCAAATGGTGGAAAACATTTTAGAAAAACAAGAGGATTGGGTATTCCTGGGTTTTCTATTTTGTTTTCTTTTGGTTTTGTAATAGAAAAATTATTAAAGCAGAAAGTTACCAAGAAAAAACATTTAAATTCTTCTCTTTTTTACTAAAGACAATAAATTTATCATTGTATATCACTTACTTTAAAGGCTGTAGGGCCTGGGAAAATAGAGCTGATAAATGAGGCAGACTAAAGTCTCATGCACAAGTAATTTTATTTAGAGCATCAGACAATTTATAGTTTGAGGGTTAAAAGAAGTCATATGAGTAAAGTTCAAATGAGTTCAGGCTGTGTACATTCTGAGTAACAGTAGCAAATGGCACCGGGTAACACGAAGCAAACCCACTCCTCTCTGCTACACCTGAGAGGGACATGAAAGCACATTCCAAGAACAATCCCAAAGAAACTGAGGCCTATGACTCTTTCCTGTTTTCTTCTCATGAGGACTTATAATTCTCCTCACATAGCTCTATTCCTGTACTGTGTTTCAACAGTCATAAACTATCCTATTAAAAATGAAAAATGTTCAATAGTGAATTCACTTAAACAGTTCTAGCAGAAATGATATCATCTCTCCTCAAATTGATGAATCCATACCTTCTGGATAATGCCAACATAGCTTTCCAATTCATTTTATGAAATTAATATAACTTTGAAAACAAATCAAGCAAATATATTAAATTATAATCTAGTGTTATTGATTAATTTATAAACAAAACCCTTTAAATATAAGCATGTCATATGTTGCATTATATGAAACTTATGATGTTAATCCCAATGGGTGAGAATAAGATGACTGCCACAATTTTTGAGCCAAATTTGAAGCAAGCTCTATTAAATGCTAGGGAGGCCTACCTATACCTGGGATTACTAGAGTATGGCACCAAAGTACATTAGTCAGGGGCTTATAAAGGCAAAACCCACAAAGCTACATATTTCCTGCCTTTGTCTAATCAGGGGCAAGCATACATCCTGATGTACTTCCTGCCTATGTACTCCTACCTATGTATATCCTATGCAGTATGTCCTTGGGGCAACCAAGCTTGTTTAGAGAAGTGGAAAATACATGGATTGTTATCTTACATGAACAGCCCCCAGCATTCCAGGAAGTTGTCTGTCCTTCAGCATGTGGGACTTACAGGTTAGAGGCATTTTTGTTTTATAGATCTCTTAAGCACAGTAATTTCAACTTAAAACATAATGGTAGCCATCACCTCCCCCCCCCACACACACATACATACATACACTTGAGCTATATCATCAGTCAAATCCTTGATTCTGTAGTGGGTATCTGTTTATATTGGGATCTAATAACCATCATCTTAATGGCACCCAGACAGGAATTTATGTATGTAGTTAAGACATTAATGAAGTAAAGGCCAATAGTAATTAATAGAAATAGAAGGGCCAAAGGTTCTGTGGTAGCTGATATCAGAGATACTATCCAGGAGGAGAACAAAATGAGAATGAGAACCAGTCATTTATTTCATCTCAGGTCCAATTTTGTCTCTTTTTTCCCCTTCTCTATTATCTCTAATGATTCCTGAGTGATTTGAATAGAAAAAAACTTTTCTCTTGTAGTCACACAATAACCTCCTTGTTCTGCAGAGCACATCGAGTGTCCTATCATATTGTAGAACTACTTTAGCTAATGAATTTATCTGTTGCTTGATCTTGGTCTACTTGTTTTAACAGGTACCTTTCTGATAATGAGTGCTGGTATGCCAATAGGCATTATAATATAGCCATTTTATGCCCTTTGCCAGGGAGTTTCCTTTGGACCTAACATTCCAGTCTTTTGTTGATGATGAGGGGCAATGTACTGTCTTCTGTAACTACTTCTTGCTGAAATTAGGACATTGTTGTCAGGGACAAGAAGGCCTGAAATGCTAGCCAAAGGCCACAAGGGAATTCAGGCAATGGGGCATTCATTAGAGGCATCTGGTTAGCTGACCCAGCTGAAGAGACAGAGCTATCACATTGATTAGACTGGATCACACCAGCTTTCAGTAAGTCCAGGGCTCATAGCCATTTGGAACAGTTTGTGTCCGCAGTTGATTCCTGATGGTGTCTATCTAGTGGAAACTGCTGAAACAGATATAGGCTAGGGACAGAAGTTAAAGTTAAGAGACTGAAAGGAAAATCTTACGTTTGGAGTTTCCCTATCAGGAATAGACAGTAGGCAGGGAAGCTTAGGCTGTTGATTGACATGACAGAGTACTAACCTGGAGTCCATTTGGCCTGTGGATTCAGGTTGTGATTCTGAAGCTTACATGAATTGTTTGTTTACAAAAAGAGATAAAAGTTTTAGGTATATTAGCACTACCACTGTTTGTAATCTGTTCTGAAATCCATATTGCAGAAAAAGCAGCTAATGGTCTGTAGAACAGCTGGAGTGGACGTGTGCCTCCGAGTCATAGCAAAAATGATGGCTTTGGGTTCAAAAGCATGAGCATACTTTCCTCTGCCCAGAGGGCTGGATATACAGATTGGACAGAGGTATTTTTAGCTCAATGAGAAGCACCTTTAAGTCTCTACTAAGAAGACAAAGAAAATTTAAAATCTTGACCATATGATTGATAGTAGTATTCAGTGCTTTACCAAATTATCAGAACTCCATTGATCAATGTTAAAACTCTGAACATTTGAATATTAGTATAATAATAGATTATAGAAGGGAAGAAGTCTGAAACATTTCTCATTACCTTATGTCATTTTCTTAAACCTTTATAACTTGCATTTACATACCTTAAAACATTTTCGTAGACCCTCACAACTTACTTAAGCTTTAAACCTTTTCTTTCTATCCAACCATTTACCATGAGAAACAAGTGGTTGATTACTGAGAGCAGTGATTGCAAAGCTAGTTTCTTTAAATAAAGTAATAGTAAAAAGTTACACCTGAAACCTGTTTATCCTTTAATATGAAGCCTGTTAGCCAGGCAAACCTATCTGCCTTTCTCAGCAGGAGACCTAGTAGCTCTAGAAAATGAAGGTCATATTTTTACATATGAAATGAACTAACAAGGTAGTTACAGCCTTGGGGAAGGAACTGTTTCCTGTAGTTGCCAAACTAACAAAGCTACAATTAGCTGTCAATACTATCAAAGATCTGAGAAGGATAAATTATAGCAGGAAGTATAAACCAAATGGCCTCTGTATTGATCAAAATGACAGAGACTTACCAGCTACATGGATGGGCACTCCAGTAGCCTCCTGTAGTCTTGATAGCTTCTCTAGGGGTGGGCGGAGGTCCTAGGTCTTCGGCTACCCATGTAGGGCAGCATTATATTTTCAGTTGCTGCAGAGGACAGCATAGGGCTCCAGACCCAGAAGGTGCAAGAGATTTTCCTGTGAATAAGAAACTTGGGAGAACTGGCCTACCACGACTTAAGCAGGGCAGGTCAGTCAACCCAACAGTGTTCCCAGGTTGTGCAGGGCTTTGGCAGCAGGCCGGGCATGGGACAGTTTTTCCCAGTGGTTAGTGTTACCACAATCCAGGTCTGTGTCACATCTGTCTTCTTTGGAGACCTTAGGGTTGTCTCTAGAAGCTGGCATGTCTATCTATCACAGAAAGATTTTTCCATTAACCATTTTAAATGGCATATTCAGCAAATCTTTGAAAAGTTTTGAGGGCCATTTATTAGGTAGACCTGATTTTAAACAGACTTTCCTTGTTTTTATTTACTTCCTTTATGCTTATACTTAAAAAACATATACAGAAGGCTAAATAAGTTTGCAATAAATTACTAACTTTTATAAGATTAGGATTTGAAATTTTATCCCTTTTGGTTTAGCCTTAAAAAAATAGCAGTTTTAGAATTGAGCTCTTTTAGTATCAAAATAAAGCTTAAACTCATAAATATAGTCCATAGAGAGACTGGCAACTTTACTTTCCTGGTCCTTTCATAGTGCACAGTTACAGAATATCATAGTTTTTTGTATGACACATTTTATCAAAAATATCTAAAGCTTAACAAATTTAGCAAAGACAAGGAGGCTAGACAGACATTCTTAAGTCAGTCTCTGTTAGTCTCAATAGACCTTTGGTAAAGAGAGACACTCTATAGGCCCTTTGCCAGACTGCTTAGGACATTATCTTGCTGCATCATAAGGTAGGAATATCCCAGTTTCTGATGCTTAATGTTTGGTGCTCAAGGATTACATATTAATAAGGACAGCACAATATAAAAATATAAAATATTTTGTAAACTTAAAATGTCACATAGCCTTATAAACAAGTGTTTTAACATTTTTTCTTAAAAAAAATTCATTTTTTAATTAAATTATGTTTTGGTAAAACTCCAAAATTTTCTTTTTAAAACAAATATTAAAATCAAATTGTGGATTCCTACAATATCAAAAATTAAAGTATTTCTTTTCTTCAAGAGGGGAGAAACAGAGCGCAACCATGATGTGAACAAGCAAAACCAAACTCTGACATTGCAAACAACTCAATGCTCAATATCTGGGATTCACTCACAGTCCTCTGGCCTCCTCCAAGGGGCCTAGGTTACTTCTCTGGCTCTGCCCTCTCAGCAGCACATGCAGACTGTCTTATAGGCTCCAGCTGGCTCCATTTCATTGCAAATGTTGTTCCTGGTGGCCATCATATGGCACCAACATCTTCAAAACTGCTGAGGTCCCCCATTGCAACTGGGCTGCACCTCCACCACCAGCCTGCCTTGGGCTCCCGCACCAGAAATGCCAGTCCTGCCACACAGTGCCAAATCTCAGGTATTTTCCATGACACCTTCCTGCCTTTAAAACCAACATCACTTAAATGATTCTTGCATTACAAAGTTCGCCTGCCAGCAGGAGGTATGTTTTACATATGAACACATGGAGGTGTAGCTTAAACAAGCACTGCTGTTAAATTCTATCTTGTGTAAGCTTTCTTTTTATCTTATGATTTTGTTTTTAGGACAAGAATTATCATGCAAAACTCCATCCTAATGCAAAGTAACTTGGAGACCTATTGTTGCCTTCTTGGTTGGTTTATACCATGTGGTCACCTTTAATCATGATGGCACTTATCCTGTCACATGGCACTTACCCTGTCTAACCTTAGTAAACATGGCTGCCAGCCACATTTTTCCTCCATCTTCATGATGGTCATCAGATAAGATGGCAGCAAGCCACGTGTTGCTTACATCCAAAGATGACTGGCATCATGCCACATAATTCATTTAAGATTACCTATAAATAGATCTTTAACTATCAACCCTGTGTTACAAGTTTTAAGTTAACTTTTTTATTACAGATTTTGCAAATTTTTAACCATACCCAATAAACTTACAAATCTTGATGTACATAAATTTCACATAATATTTTTACAAATCTTGGGATGAAGTTTATATCTTGGCAATAATTTAAGGCAGTTAATTGAAACTAATAGTCTTAATTTTTTTCTGTTTTGCTTTGCTCTTTTCTCTGTCACAGATTCAGGTGGCTCATCTAACATGGACAGAGAGGAGACTTTTAAATAGGCATGATTGGGTCTAGAGAAGAGAGAGGCATAACTCAATCCAGAGCTAGCTTTTCAATAAATTAGAACAGCATGAAACAATTTTAATATTATCAACACCCAAAAGACATTTGAATTCCTGCTAAACTGAATCTAGTATCGAGAAAGGTCAGAGATAAGAAATTCTGAGCCCTGGCCATCAAAGCAGCCATGGTGAGCAGCAGCGGCCAAGGCAGGCAGTGGCAGAGACACTATGGCACATAGCAACCCTAACTAAGACAAAAGGTAACATTTGAATTTTACAAACTTCAGCAATTCTTATTTATTTTTAACACTTTTTGTGTATTTTCATATTCTGGTGAATTTTGTCATGCTTTGCTTAATGGCAGGAATATCTTCTGAGCAATGCATCATTAGGTGATTTCATTACTATGCTAACTGGTTCCATCTAGATGAAGATTTGCTTTGGCAAGTACTTTTCTCCACAATCAGCTGATCCAGAGTTTTCAAACACTCTTCAGCTGCCTTCAAATCAGCACTTGCAACCTCAACACCCACTCTCACATGTGATGAATAACAATTTTTGAATCATTTAAACGACTCAGAGCCAATAAATTTCTTGTTGCTTTTGTATGAGTTTGCTTAGGGTACCTCGGTATCATTAATAGAGTTAGAAATACCTGACACAGGTCCTGGTCCAGCTTTCACTGGTCTTATTGCCTTCAATGAAACACATCCTTCAACAGCATCCACAACGTCCTTCTTGCTCTTCACACAGTGGTAGTCAAGTGGGGGATATCTGATGGTCAAGCAAAACCACTAGCTTCTAGTTCTTGATCATTTTAAATCTCACTTCCAGCTCAGCCACTTAGCATTAGCAATATTTTGTTTGCTTGGAGCCATGATGAATAAAGCAAAAATATTAATCAAGTACCAGATAGAAGGATGCAAAACAAGAGCAGCTGCTGTCTGTGTGATGTGTTGCTTTACAGTGAATGTTATAAGTAGGACTATACTCTAAAACAATGACTAAAAACTTTAGTACAGGGGACTGGAGAGGTGGCTCAGTGGTTAAGAGCAATGGTTCCTCTTTCAGAGGTCCCGAATTCAAATCAGCAAACACATTGTTGCTCAGAACCATCTATAATGGGACCTTATGCCCTCTTCTTTCATGTATACTTAAAGGAAGACAGAGAACTCATGTACATAGATAAATACATCTTTTTTAAAAGAGGATAATATAGGAAACAAACTAGTAAGATCATGAATGGCCGTCACCTAGCATTCTGTGCCATATATAACCAATTGTGCTGCCATGACACAATGGTACACTGCGTAGGTTGGTTACAATGGGTGTCACATAAGCACCTGCATGTCACCAGGAAACAGAAAATTTTCAGCTTTTTTCATTTTTTAATGTATTAATGAACCATAATGTATAGGCAGTCTGTCAGAAATGGAGACACTGTCATAGCATATGATCTTACATTGATTTTAAATATTGAGCTAAAAATATAAATCTAATAACCTTATTTGCTCTTCATATGCAAATGAACTTCATATTCATAGGCACTGTTTGTTTTTTTTTTTTTTAGCAGAAGAGTATCTCATGGTTCTGGTCAATATTTCTTAATAAGTCAAGTCTTTCAGGGAGGGCAGACTAAAAACTATCAAGTCTGAAAAATCTGATGTGATACACAGAAATCAAAATAGTTTTACCAAGATTTAGCTAGCAAGAAAAATCATGTTGAGGGGCTGGAGAGATGGTTCAGTGAATAAGAGTACTTGCTACAAAAGCCCTGAGAACCTGAATTCAGAACCCATGTAAAAAGCCAGGCATGGTGGCCTGTGCCTATAACTCTAGTGCATTGGTGAATGGAGACAGGAAGATTGTTGTGACTAGCCACTAGTTTAGCCCCATGTTTAGTAGGAGACCCTTTCTGGAGGGAATAAGGCAAAAAGTAACAGAGAAGGACACACTACAATTCTCATAGGCATATGCACCCATACATATAATCACATGCACCTGTACCACATCCACACTTAAATAAAAGAATATGCAAACTTATGTCTTTGGGGGTAACTTATTAACATGATCCCAGATAGCAGGAGTGAATGACCAAAGCAGTGAAATGTGGAGCGTGGCAAACCAATATGAAGATATTTAATGGAGTTGTCACCCCTTCGGGAAACTGGTGCTTAAACTGGGAGCTCAGAGCAGCACAGGCAATACCTCTAAGAACTTCCTGCCTTTGAGACAAAGAGAAAAGTGGTATCTTTGTGCTTCCATCCCTACTCATCACAGACGGTCTTGGAGGAGCTAGCTCTTGTTTTCATTTGGCTTCTTCAGTAGTAGACTGTGAAATAAGAAAGAAAGAACAGGAATATGGAAGGTAATGCTAGCAAAAACCGGCAAGGGAATGGAGAAGCCACAGGGCCTGGAATGGAAATGAAATCACACTGAGGGCACTGATGAAATGCCAGCACCATGGACAGCGTCTGTGGCCCAGTGTGGGACATGTGTTGGGGATGACTGTTTTACCAGAATGCCCTCCTGGAAAAGAAACAGAGAAATGTGGCTTTATGCCCAGGCATGTGATACTGCCAGTATAACTTGTAAAGACAGAACAAGAGAGTGGATCTTGAGGAGAGGGCTATTGTCTCCAGTACCGATACATAACTGCAAAGCTACTGAATTCTCCCTCCACTTGGCTTCATCTGAATTTATACTTGAAACAGCGAGGTCCGTCCTTATTCTCCAGCCTGTCAGTTTGTGGCAAGGAGCAGCAACCACTCAGTTGGGCTCAGGGAGAGTAAGTCTGTAGTAAAAGGAATCGAGGTTGTCAGTAAAGGAATTAATCAGAAAAGAAATCTGGGAGCCGAAGAAATGAGGGAGCATTTTGGGCGTCTTGCTGGGCCTTGTTACGTCTGAGTTTTCCCCTCCACCCCTTCTCTAAGTCTCTTATCAGTTTATTTGGATACAGGGAGAAATATCTTCCCTTAGTTTGACTCTATCCTCACAGTTCAAATACCCAATATTATTTTTGTTGGCCCATAATCTTAAAAGTAGATAAAGTCCCTGCCTCACTCTTTTGAGCTAGGGTCCTACAGCAGGTTTGGGGGAGAAAGGAAGGGTGTTGTGCTGTGGGATGGTCTGTATGTCAAATGTGTGCTCTGATTGGTCAATAAATAAAACACTGTTTGGCCAGTGGCCAGGCAGGAAGTATAGGCGGGACTAACAGAGAGGAGAATTGAGAGAACAGGAAGGCGGAGGGAGACACTGCCAGCTGCTGCCATGACAAGCAGCATGTGAAGATGCCGGAAAGCCAAGGGCCATGTGGCAAGGTATAGATTTATAGAAATGGGTTAATTTAAGTTATAAGAACAGTTAGCAAGAAGCCTGCCACGGCCATACAGTTTGTAAGCAATATAAGTCTCTGTGTTTACTTGGTTGGGTCTGAGCGGTTGTAGGACTGGCGGGTGACAGAGATTTGTCTGGACTGTGGGCCAGGCAGGAAAACTCTAGCTACAGTGTTGTACACAGAGACTAGGCAAGATTGGTGGGGGAGGCAAGGATGGCAACAAATGGGTGAGAAATTTCTCCCTCGTTGACAGTAAAGTTTTTGATTAGCTTACAAAGTAACAGGTTTCCATGTGACTTTTTCATGTCTCCTAAGTTTTGGTTAACTATCCTCTCCACCCCTTCCCCTTCTCCAAATGCCATGTTTATCTCTGTTTAACACTTTCCAAATTCAGTATTCTCTACCTCTGCATTCAAGTCTCTTATGTCCCTCACTTACGAGATAATAATTTTTTGCCAGGTGGTGGTGGTGCATGCCTTTAATCCCAGAACTTGGGAGGCAGAGCCAAGCGGATCTTTGTGAGTTCGAGGCCAGCCTGATCTACAGAGCAAGATCCAGGACAGGCACCAAAACTACACGGAGAAACCTTGTCTCGAAAAATGAGAGAGAGAGAGAGAGAGAGAGAGAGAGAGAGAGAGAGAGAGAGAGAGAGAATACTTCGTTTTGTTTTGTTTTTTGAGACAGGGTTTCTCTGTGTAGCTTTGCGCCTTTCCTGGAACTCACTTGGTAGCCCAGGCTGGCTTCGAACTCACAGAGATCCACCTGGCTCTGCCTCCCGAGTGCTGGGATTAAAGGCATGCGCCACCACCGCCCAGTGAGAATAATTTTTTAAAGTATGAAAAAATGCCAGGTGTAGGGAACTGAGTCTTAGGGGATTAGTAATCACTGACCAAGCACAGAGCCCAGGGGAGGTGTCTCTGTGGGTGGTGACAGTCATTTGGGTGTTGGAGAGCCTAGTCCTCAGCCCGTCTCCTGAGCTGCAGGGTGAAGTGCTGCCGTGTTTTAAACATAGCATTGTAGAATTTATTAATCATTAGAGGTACTTTGCATGGAAATCAGCAGCAAATGATGAGTATTCTTAGTGGCAGCACCAGGATGGGTTTTCCATTTGTTTTGATGGCAGATTCATGGTGCTTTCCATTTTCAAAGAGCTCTTCATAGAGGGGCTGATGGGGATCGAAGGATGGGGAAACAGAAGTGGAAACATGACCCACCTCCAAATGATGCTTCAGCAACTGGGCTTTTAATTTAGCATTTCCTAGAGACCCTCTTTCAAATGCTGCATATGTTATGAGTTATGAATATGATTTCTAGAACGTATGTTCTCTCTCTCTCTTGTCTTTATTCTAAAATAATTCTGACACAGAATTTTTAACTCAAATGCTTTGGCTTAAAAAAACAAAAGGTTGTTGTGTGTTCATATTCACTAACCTGGTACCAACCTTTAGGTATACTTACAGATGAAGGAGTTGTGGTGAACTTTGTGCCCAGACAGGGCAGTGCATAGCTCTCTGTCTCTTCCTTAGCTGGTGTGAATGTTGGCTATCAGCAGGTTATAGTTACCCCTTCCTGAAGGATTTGCCTGTGAATGAATGGACACCACCTTACCTTGAAGTTCACAAGCTGCTCTAAGGTCACCAATGGGCAGTTCAAATCTAACACAGTGTACCAAAGGCTCCAGGCCTGCAACAGATTAGTTCTGCTGGAGCTCCCAAACCAGAGGACTCATGGGCCAGGCTGAAGACAGACTGAAGGTAAACTGCTACAGCCTTGTTTCCCTTCTCCTGTTCTGGCTCACTCCTCACCCCATCACTCACCTCCCCCCAACCCTTACCACCACCACCCCAACCCTCCCTAAGCTCCTGGAGAACATGACCAAGCACTCTGGAATGTCCATCTCTGGTTCTGCCACTAGACAACATGCTCAAGAAAAGAAAATGACCATAGTTTTGAAAACTAGACTTTGCTTTCTACCACATTGGCAAAGATAGATGTGAAATGTCAGAAACAGTTCTGTTAAATTGGAGGGCCTATGTTTCAGTGGAAAAAAAGGAACAGTTTGTGAAGAAATGTTTCGATCTTTTCACTTTTCAATCACTTACCTTGAATAAGTCTACAAAAATGGAGAAGCCAAGAAGCCAACCCTTCCTGCATCATCTCTCACCCGATGTGTAGACATAGCCTTTATTAAGGACAGTGGTAGGATTCTATTGTGACGATTGGTAAATGACCTTGGATAAACAGATAATGCTTTGGATGCCTTTTAGGTATAAAAATGAAGTGTTAAATGTGTATTGTGAATTTTGAGCAGCTGCCTAAAATATTTATACACTCATGTTTAAAATAATGAAATTTTGTTAACTATTGGCTGGTTTGATACAGGCTGAACGGGCCTGTGGTAAGGATTGAGGTGTGGTTGGAAGGGAAGGAGAACATGGGAAACATTGCATATAATCTTGTGTTGAGCTTTGTTTGGTGCACAGACCATAGTTCATGATTTTAAGCAATCTATTTTGTCCTTGAGTGTGCAAACAATTAAAATTTTCTCCAGTGTTTCTTCACTGATGTAAAAGAGTTGTTGTTACCTTAGGCTGTGAGGTGAGTCTTCTGAAAATGCCATGCGGTAATATATAGAATTCTTCCAAGTCTGTTGTAGGAAGCTTGTGCTTGAGTACATAGGAGTTAATGAGGACAGTCGAACCATTCCAGAAAATTCTGTTTTGAAGGTTAGTAATCACTAGCAGGGAGATGCTTGTGACTGTAAATCATACCATGTCTAAAAACATGGATTTTGTAGAGTTCCCAGGATACTTCAAGGACTCTCACAATGTGGGAGCATTGATTCACTCTGTTATCAAATGTTTCCATAAGCCTTCCAAGAACACATACTGCATGCACACATGAACTCCGTTGGCCAACTGTATGCCTCTCTGCAATTCTGCAACCTAGAACTATGTCTCCTTCTTGGTCAGCACCCAAGTATTTCCTCAATGAATACAAGTAACCGGGGTGGGTGGGGGTGGTGTTCACCCTCAGAATACTGTCCTTTGTCAACATTTCTTGCGTTCACCATTTTCTATACACTTGAAGTTTTACCCATCCTTTAAAAAGCATTTTAGTTTACTACATTCCTTTTCTTATTTGAATTTTCACAGGAGAATTTTCTGCTTTGGAAGAATCCTGGTTTCTCTTCCTGCCCTAGTGAGTCAGTAAGACATTTTCTAATATAAACTAGTATTTTTTGTAGTAGAAATCCATATTGTTTTTTTTTTTTCCGGTTTTTCGAGGCAGGGTTTCTCTGTGTAGTTTTGCGCCTTTCCTGGAACTCACTTGGTAGCCCAGGCTGGCCTCGAACTCACAGAGATTCGCCTGGCTCTGCCTCCCGAGTGCTGGGATTAAAGGCGTGCACCACCACCGCCCGGCGAAATCCATATTGTTATCATCCAGACAGACAAGGAAAAAGAAATCCATGTTTTGAAGAACATTTTATTCATGAAAACAATACATGGAGGGTCTTAGATCTTTTAGTTACCCCATAAGGGCACTATTATTTATAGATTAGAGAACTCAGTGTTGGAAATATCATTAGGTGCAAAATCACATCACAAGTAAGTTGATGTTGTTGTTTTTTAAACTCTTTTGTTATTTATCTCTTTTGGGGTGCCTGCCACCCAGTTCCCAAATAAATATACAAAGTTGTTCTTTCTTATGAATGCCCAACCTTCGCTTGGCTTGTTTCTTGCCAACTTTTTTTTAACTTAAATTATCCTGTCTATCTTTTGCCTCTAGGCTTTTATCTTTCTCTATTTCTGTACACCTTTCTTTACGTCTTACTCTGTGTAGCTGGGTAGCTGGCCCCTGGAGTCCTCTCTTTCTCCTTCTTTCACTCCTCAATCTCTCTTTCCAGATTTCTCCTTATATTTATTCTCTTTGCCTGCCAGCCCCGCCTATAATTTCTCCTTCCTGGCTATTGGCCATTCAGCTATTTATTAGACCAATCAAGTGTTTTAGACAGGCAAAGAAACATAGCTTCACAGAGTAAAACAAATGCAACATAAAATAATGCAACATACCTTTGTATCATTAAACAAATGTTCCACAGCATAAACAAATGTAACACATTTTAAAATAATATTGTACAACAAGCTGACTCTGTTCTTCTCTGCAGTTCTGCAACAGGGAACTATCTATGCCTCATTCATGTTCAGCACCCAAGTATTTCCTCAGTGAAGATGAATAAAAAGGGGGGATTGGTGTTCCCTCTTGGAATGCTATCCCAGATTTAATCTCAGAGGTCTGACTCCACATTCAATAGCTTCTGTCAACCACCATCATTGTTTGTTTGTGACGGAATCTCCTGTAGTTCAGACTGGCCTCAAACTCACTAGGATGATCGTGAACTTTCAATCCCCCTGCCTCCAACAAGTGCTGAAATTTCAGGTATGTGCAGTACTAGGGTCTAACTCGTGGCTTTGTGGTTGCTAGGCAAGTACTGAAAACTGAGATACATTCCCAACCCTCTCTCCACAGAAGTTATTTCAATGGCCTTCAAATTACTTAAACATGTAATGTATTGCGCTATCCAGTAAAAGACAAGTTTTATTAAAAGATTTTTATGAATTTATTTCCCTTGTTAGAAAAAAGATCCAGTAACATTCATTGACCACCTTGGATAAATATATCATATCATCCATCATATTTTCTTTATATTTGTTTCTTTAAAATAATGTTTACTTTTATCTAAATAAAAATTTAGTAGATGATACTATAACTAAGAAATTAATAAGTACAATAAATGATCCTTCCTTTCTTTCTTGTCCTGAGGATTAAAACAAGAGTTTTACTATGCAAGCACTCTACCTTTGAGCTAAACTTTCAGCCACAATGATTCACTTAAAAAATTAATTTAACTTAATCTTATGTGTATGAGTGTTTTGACTGAATGTATATCTGCACTATGCATGTGTCCGGTGTCAGTAGAGGCCAGAAGACGGTGTTGGATTCACTGGAACTAGAGTTACAGAAGGTTGTGAGCCACCACGTAGGTGCTGGGAATAGAACCTGGGTCCACTGGAAGAGAAGCCAATGTTCTTACCAATTGAGACATCTCTCCAGTTCCTCCCAAATATTCATTTTAAAAGCCTCTGTTTTAAGAGGTAAAGGTTATTCACCTCTTAAAATTTTCACAGTATTCATGTAGAAAAATTGACTTTGGAAATATTCTACCACATACTTCTAAATTCAAGAGGGAAAATAAAATAAAATACTGCTGTGTGACTTTATCATGCTGCCACTGTCATAGTGCTCTCTTGGCAAATCTTCCTTCCAAGCAAGATGCAGTAAGGGCCCTGGGTTGTTTCATCCAAAACCTCCATCTTGGACGTGACTCTGTTACTTACTGTTGATATCCTGGGGAGGTGGCTTTCATGTTTGAAACTCAGGGTGCTCATATGAAAAATGAACCCACTAATACTTGCTCAGTCCACTGATCATGTTTTAGAATTAATAGTCTGTGGGACCCAGGTATGAGCAAGCACGCAAAACAACAAGAGCTCATGTGTGTACAGATGGTATCTTAGGTGCTTGGGTGAGACTGACTCATTTCCAGGCTTAAGCTCAGCTGCTTCTGGGATGGGGAAGTTATTTATTGTCATCTGTGTGGTTGCAGTGGGAGTGCTTCTCATAGTTATTTTGTCCGTGATATTTCAACATGCATGAATATTACTAGGAGAGGGCAGATTCCCAGCTAGTGTTCACAGGACAGCAGATGTGAAGTTAGGAAAAGCATTGACTGTAGACTTATTTCATCTCTTTACCTTAAAAAAATTAGCCAATTCATAAATGTAATCTTTTGGATTCTCCCAGAAATTTATTTTTGTAGTTGTTTAAAGCTGCATCATTAGTTTGTATTAATTCCCACAAAGCAGAATGGTACCTTTAAATATTACCAAGTAAATGTAGTAAATAAAACCTCTCTCGCCGGGCGGTGGTGGCGCACGCCTTTAATCCCAGCACTTGGGAGGCAGAGCCAGGCAGATCTCTGTGAGTTCGAGGCCAGCCTGGGCTACCAAGTGAGTCCCAGGAAAGGCTCAAAGCTACACAGAGAAACCCTGTCTCAAAAAACAAACAAAAAAAAAAAAAAAAAAAAAAACTTCTCTCAATAGTTCTGGGCAATTAACTATCAAGACCATCTGTTGCAAAGGCTGCAGAACCAAACCAACGTGCGCGCGCACACACACACACACAACCCAACTTTACTTTGGAGATATGTGCTGGATAGTTTTTGTCACCTTGGTGCCAACTAGAGTCACTTGCAAGAGAGACCCTCAATTGAGGAACTGATAATATCAGATTGGCCAAAGGGCACTCTGTGAAATATAGTCTTGATTGATGATTGATGTGGAAGAGATCCTGGGTTATATAAGGAAGGTAGCTGAGTAGGTCTTGGAGAGCAAGGCAGTAAGCAGTGTTCCTCCATGACCTCTACTTCAGTTCCTACCTCCAAGGTTCCCCTATGTTGCTCAGTGATGGACTATAACCTGGGAATTTTAAGATTAAATAAACCCTTTCCTCCCAAACTCGGCTTCGGTCAGTGTGTTTTATCATGGCAACAGAAACCAAATTAGAACAAGACATCACTTGCAATCTCAAGTTTGTCTTTCTGTCACCCCTTTTCTTGTTCTGGGAATATTCAAAAAACTCTTTATTCTAGTCAGTGATAACATTTACATAGCAAGTTTCCTGAAAAAAAAAAAAAAAACAAAACTAAAAGCCAGGTTAATTTTACAGGGTGTTGTCAGTGGTTGCTGGCAGACCCTGTAGGGGAAACATTGGAGCCTTAAAGGGAAGGATAAGGACAGCAGGGGTTCTAGTGGCCCCCAGGGACAGTGACATCTTAGTCAGCTATCAATAACAACAAGGGAGGGGGTGGAGAGGGAGAGGGAGGGGTGGGGGTGAGGGTTTGAAATTACTGGTCATTTGGTTGTAGTTTCCCCTGCTAACAATGTCTGCCACATGAAGACTCAGGCACTGCCTTAGGGGATGAGCCCTGCCCTGCTCATGGTAGTGGTTGTGGAAGGGAACACACCTGCTCCAGCTGGTCCTGGGGGACTGTAGTCTAAGCTAACACCAGTCTCTTGGGACACAGAGTCAGAACCACCCAGCTACCCTAACCCTAGGTCCCTGACCTTTAGGAATTATGTGTGATAGTAAACATTTGCTATTTTAAGTGGCAAATTCTATGACTAATTTGCTACTCAGGCATTGGTAAGCAATAACTTTGACAGAAACCCAGTTTATTCTTTATAGTCTAAACAATCAAATGTTTAAGTGGTGAATATGAGATTTATGATTTAGATATTTTCTACATACAAACTTCATATTGTCTTCTGTTTTTCAAACTATATACATGATTAATCATCCCACTGACAACTTGCACACACTGAGATAGTTAATTGCCCAGAATTATTGAGAGAGGTTTTATTTATACATTTACTTGGTAATATTTAAAGGTACCATTCTGCTTTGTGGGAATTAATACAAACTAGTGATGCAGCTTTAAACAACTACAAAAATAAATTTCTGGGAGAATCCAAAAGATTACATTTATGAATTGGCTAATTTTTTTAAGGTAAAGAGATGAAATAAGTCTACAGTCAATGCTTTTCCTAACTTCACATCTGCTGTCCTGTGAACACTAGCTGGGAATCTACCCTCTCTTAGTAATATTCATGCATGTTGAATTATCACGGACAAAATAACTATGAGAAGCACTCCCACTGCAACCACACAGATGACAATAAATAACTTCCCCATCCCAGAAGCAGCTGAGCTTAAGCCTGGAAATGAGTCAGTCTCACCCAAGCACCTAAGATACCATCTGTACACACATGAGCTCTTGTTGTTTTGCGTGCTTGCTCATACCTGGGTCCCACAGACTATTAATTCTAAAACATGATAGTGGACTGAGCAAGTATTAGTGGGTTCATTTTTCACATGAGCACCCTGGGTAGCTGGAATTCTCCACTCCCATCAATCTCTTCACCTCCTCCACTCACCACTATCCAACCCACTATTCAAGGCCCGGTTTTGATGCCCTGTCTCCATTCCTTAGATTCTTTTCAGACTCATCCCAATTATGGTGAAAGCTTTTGGATTTCAAAGCATTTTTCTTCATAGTATCTTGTAAGAGTACCTTCTTTACCCTTTGTCAGTGCCCTGGGATGAGGACTTGTTCATCTCAAGAGTGAGTGTCGGGCTCCTGGCTTTGAGGTGTTGGTTAGGGTTCAGGGGCAGCCCTCAAATACAAGTCTTGAGGGAAGAAACAAAGTGTGTCTCTCTACTGAGGTTTCTAGGTATGCTCCCTTTCAGTCTGAGTTTGAAATGATCTTATGTTCCTCACTCCTGAAGCATTCAAAAGACTGCACGAAAGCTGAGGTGGCTGTAGGAAGGCAATGATCCCTTCCCTGACAGCTCATGGTCCTCATTACCAGAGACCACTATAGCTTCCCGGAGATGGTCACTGATAACTCCACTGCCTTAATCTCTTATATTTAACAGTATAAAAATAATATAAAATATGTTTGTAGATAGTCCTTTAAAATTTGCTGATGAGTTCATTATAATGATAAATATCAAAGCAAGAGGAGAGTTGATGTGCTTAATTATCACTTCAAATTGCAAAGAAATCAAGCAAAATTCTCCCTCATGCTCCAAAAGATGTATATTTCCTTTGCCCAATTCTAGATTGTTTCAGGCAAATGATACACGTGATTTTAGTCACAGATTTGACAGCAACTTGCTTTAGATTTGAGGAAGACAAAATCATTGATCTAGGAAAGGGGGAGGCAAATATTGTCGTCCTCAAGTGTCCAGTGTGTGTGTGTGTGTGTGTGTGTGTGTGTGTGTGTGTGTGTGTGCAAATATGTGCACTTGCACATATATGTCTGATGTATATTAACAATATCCATACCCAACATCCCTTTCCTAGTTCCCCTGGATCCCCTCAATACTTTCCCAGCCTACCTTCATGTCCTCTTAAAAAAAGCAAAATCAAACTTCAGAGTCTAGTTAGTGCTGTTTGCATGTGCATGAGTGTAGGACCATGCACCTGAGCACGGCAACTTAGCAGCAATCACACCTCTGGAGAAAAGTGACTTCCTACTGTAGTAGCCATCAATCATCTCTTAGCACCTCATGGAGGGGTAGCTCATGAGAACCTCCCATTAGTGCTGGAATGTTGACAGGCTTGATCTTGTGCAGGTCTTAAAGAAACAGAACTGCTATGAGTTTGTGAATCTAACAGCCATGTCATGTCCAGAAAACAGTGTTTCATGGCCCTTGCACTTGCCTTCCAGGTCCTACATTCTTTCCACCCTTCCTTCTAGGTTACCTGAGTCTTGAGTGGGCAGGAGGTGTTGATATTTAGGGCTGAGCACGCAACAGTCATTTATTCTCACTGTCCAGTGAGGAGCTTCGGTATTAACCACTACCCACTGCAAGGAAAAGCTTCTCCGAGGACAGATGGGAGCAGCCCTAATCTGTGGATGTAAACAGTTAGAAAGCAGTTTGCCACCACTACTTAGCAAAACAACAATAGCGAGGTCTTCCCTGGTCTATGACTTCCCAGCCATGGGCCTTTTACCAGGTTTGCAGAGCAGCCATGGATTCCCTCCTGCCATGCAGACCTCAAATTAAAGTAAGAGGGACTGAATTATAATTTCAGAAATGTTCCAAACTCCTCCCCACCTTTGCCCTTGAATTAGCTGCTTCACTGGCCTCTAGCGGGCATGTTTATGGCCTCTTCCTGTCTCCACCCTCCCTCAACTCTGTCTTCCTGTCACATAATCTCTTTTTTAGTGGAAACTGAAGGAAGTCTCCACAGGGGCCTTTTCTAATGCTCATAATAAGCCCTGAATTTACAAGTTCTTTAATTTTAAATCTCATATATTAAAACTTATTAAAAGATGTCAGACAGTGAGAAGATGTGCGGGATCCTGTTCTGATAAGTTTCCTAGGAGGAAACCTGTTCAGCAAGTTCACATTAGAGAAAAAGGCAATGGCTGAACAAAATAGAGCTGGTACCAAGGCTCTAACAGACAGCTGACACCAGTCCTGAGAAAGACACACTTCATAGCTTTTAGTTTTACTCATTTGGTGGAAAGATATTGAAAAGGACTTTTACCTACATAATGGACACTGAAGGACAAAAAGAGAAAAGAACACTTTCAGTAATATTAAGAACTATTTCAGCCCCCCAAAAAAGAGTCTGTATATGTTAAATATAAGACTACTGATTCAGTGCCTCAGGTTGCTTGATGATTCCACTAAGAGACAAGAGAACTCAGGTAGCTTTGTTTGTTCTTTGTTTTAGAACTTTCCATTGTGGTTTCAACCATTGTAGGTAGTCTGGGAAACATTTTAGACATATCTAATGAACATTATCTCAGCACAGAAAACATCAAACATATAGCAGATATCCAATATGTTCCTTTAAACTCAATTTATTTACCTATACATATTTAATTCTTACACAATTTTATTGAGATATAATTGAAATATAGTAAATCATATCATTGGCAATTTGAGGAATAATTGTCCACCTGTTTGAAAGGTGTGTGTGTCTGTGTGTGTCTGTGTATGTGTATGTGTATGTGTGTTGTGTACATGTATGTGGAGACCAGCAGCTGGGTGTCCTTCCTTAGGTCCCATCCTCATTGTTTTTCAGATAGGGTCTCTCATTGGCCAAGAGCTCATGAGCTAAGCTAGGCTTGGTATTCATTGAGCCCTGGAGATTTCCAGACTCTGCTTCCCGACGTGGATACACACATGTATCACTGTGTCCTGATTTTAAAATGTGAGTACTGGGGCAGAGATGGGAATTTCACACTTGCACAACAAGTACTTTAAGAATGAGGCTGTCTTTCCAGCTGTCGTCTGTGTTTTAGAAAGACTGTGAGGGATTTGGTTCCACTCTTTTAGAAATGTTCACTGTTTCTTTTACTTACATTGCTGCTAATAAGAAATATTCTATAATTCTGACTTTCCCCCTCCATACATCTGTGTCTTTCTTCCAGGTAGTATATATAAAGTTTTCAGCATATTTAATGAACAACTTAACCCCGATGTCTCTGGTGTAGTGTACTTCCTGTCCTTGATCCCTTAGGCTCCTTCAGTCCATGGACTGTAGTGTCACAACTTTTCATCAGCGTCCTGTTCCATTCAGTGATGCATTTCATGTTTCCACTCAGTAATGCATTTCACACTTCTCTACAACTGTAATCTCCATGTTTTCATTCAGTGATGCATTTCACACTTCCCTCCAACTGTAATCTCCATGTTTTCATTCAGTGATGCATTTCACACTTCTCTCCAGCTGTAACCCCCATGTTTCCATTCAGTGATGCATTTCACACTTCTCTCCAGCTGTAACCCCCATGTTTCCATTCAGTGATGCATTTCACACTTCTCTCCAACTGTAACCCCCATGTTTCCATTCAGTGATGCATTTCACACTTCTCTCCAGCTGTAACATTCAGTGATGCATTTCACACTTCTCTCCAACTGTAACCTCTATGTTTCCATTCAGTGATGCATTTCACACTTCCCTCCAGCAGTAACCTCTATGTTTCCATTCAGTGATGCATTTCACACTTCTCTCCAGCAGTAACCTCTATGTTTCCATTCAGTGATGCATTTCACACTTCTCTCCAGCTGTAACCCCCATGTTTCCATTCAGTGATGCATTTCGCACTTCTCTCCAGCTGTAACCCCCATGTTTCCATTCAGTGATGCATTTCATACTTCTCTCCAGCTGTAACCCCCATGTTTCCATTCAGTGATGCATTTCACACTTCTCTCCAGCTGTAACCTCCATGTTTCCACTCAGTGATGCATTTCACACTTCTCTCCAGCTGTAACATTCAGTGATGCATTTCACACTTCTCTCCAGCTGTAACATTCAGTGATGCATTTCACACTTCTCTCCAGCAGTAACCCCCATGTTTCTACTCAGTGATGCATTTCACACATCTCTCCAGCTGTAACCTCCATTCTTCAAGTTTTCATCTGTGGCTCCCACTCTTCCCCTCCAAATTCCAACTTCTCACACTGAGCTTCTTGAATTTTTCCCACAAACCACAGATGCTCTGTTTTTATGTTTTTTTTCTCTATGTCACTTTGGATAGCATTTTATTGCAGTGCCTTCAAGTTCATTACTTGTTTTTCTGCAATTATAGTTTGTCATTAATACTTTTTTTGAGTATAATTGTATATTTTTTTATTTAAAGGAAACAGCATCATGTACTTTTTTCTTTAAAAATTGATAAACATTTGTTTTTTTATTTAATAAAATAAATATTTTATTAAATAATTTAATTTTACATATCAGCCAAGATTCCCCTGTCCTCCCCCCTCCCCACCCCTCCCCCCTCCGTCTTCCCCCCCAGCCCAACCCCCATTCCCATCTCCTCCAGGGCAAAGACTCCCCTGAGGATTGAGTTCAACTTGATAGATTCAGTCCAGGCAGGTCCAGTCCCCTCCTCCCAGGCTGAGCCAAGTGTCCCTGCATAAGCCCCAGGTTCCAAACAGCCAGCTCATGCACTAAGGACAGGTCCCGGTCCCACTGCCTGGGTGCCTCCCAAACAGTTCAAGCTAATCAACTAACTGTCTCACTTATCCAGAGGGCCTGATCCAGTTGGGAGCTCCTCAGCTATTGGTTCATAGTTCATGTGTTTCCATTAGTTTGGCTATTTATCCCTGTGCTTTTTCCAATTTTGGTCTCAACAATTCTCACTCATACAATCCCTCCTCTTTCTCACCAATTAGACTCCTGGAGCTCCACCTGGGGCATGGCCATGGATCTCTGCATCCGCTTCCCTCAGTCATTGGATGAGATTTCTAGCATGACATTTAGGGTGTTTGGCCATTCTATCACCAGAGTAGGTCAGTTCGGGCTTTTTCTCGACCATTGCCAGTAGTCTATTGTGGAAGTGTCTTTGTGGATTTCTGGGGACCTCTCTAGCACTTTGCTTCTTCCTATTCTCATGTGGTTGGTCTTCATTTATCATGGTCTCTTATTCCTTGTTCTCCCTTTCTGTTCTTGATCCAGCTGGGATCTCCCGCTCCCCTAAGCTCTCTTTCCCTCAACCCTTGCCCTTCATTACCCCCACTCATGTCCAGGTTGCTCATGTAGATATCATCCATTTCTCTGTCATTGGGTGATCCTTGTGTCTTTCTTAGGGTCCTGTTTTCTGGGTAGCCTCCCTGGAGTTGTGAGTAGCAGTCTAAGTCATCCTTTGTTTTACATCTAGTATCCTCCTGTGAGTGAGTACATACCATGTTTGTCTTTCTGAGTCTTGGATACCTCACTCAGGATGATTTTTTCTAGATCCATCCATTTGCCTGCAAACCTCATGATGTCATTGTTTTTCTCTGCTGAGTACTCCATTGTGTATATGTACCACATTTTATTTATCCATTCCTCAGCTGAAGGGCATCTAGGTTGTTTCCAGGTTCTGGCTATTACAAACAATGCTGATATGAACATAGCTGAACAAGTGCCCTTGTGGTATGATTGAGCATTCCTTGAGTATATGCCCAAGAGTGGTATAGCTGGGTCTTGGGGGAGATGGATTCCCAATTTTCTAAGAAAGCACTATATTGATTTCCAAAGTGGCTGTACAAACTTGCATTCCCACCAGCAGTGGAGGAGAGTGCCCCTTGCTCCATATCCTCTCCAGCATAAGGTGTCTTCAGTTTTTTTTGATCTTAGCCATTCTGACGGGTGTAAGGTGGTATCTCAGAGTCATTTTGATTTGCATTTCCCTTATGATTAGGGATGTTGAGCAATTCCTTAAATGTCTTTCAGCCATTTGAGCTTCCTCTGTTGAGAATTCTCTGTTTAGTTCTACAGCCCATTTCTTAATTGGACTGTTGGGCATTTTGATGTCTAATTTCTTGAGTTCCTTATATATTCTGGATATCAGTCCTCTGTCAGATGTGGGGTTGGTGAAGACCTTTTCCCATTCTGTAGGCTGTTGCTTTGCCTTGTTGACCATGTCCTTTGCTCTATAAAAGCTTCTCAGTTTCAAGAGGTCCCATTGATTGATTGTTTCTCTCAGTGTCTGTGCTACTGGTGTTATATTTAGGAAGTGATCTCCTATGCCAATGCATTCAAGACTACTTTCTACTTTACATTTTTTTTAACTTAATTGTAGCTGAAGTTTTCTCTGGTCCTACCCAGCCCCACAGACCCCACAGCTACTTATAAAATAATCACTCAGAAGCTTATATTAATTAAAACTGCTTGGCCATTAGCTCAGGCCTACCACTGACTAGCTCTTACATTTAAACTCAGCCAATTTCTGTTGATCTATATGTTGCCACGTGTTCCGTGGCTTTACCTGTGTGCCGTTACATGCTGCTGCCTGGATGGCAGGCTGGTGTCTACTGACTCAGCCTTCCTCTCCCCAGAATTCTCCTTGTCTGTTTATCCTGCCTATACTTCCTGCCTGGCTACTAGCCAATCAGCTTTTTATTTATCAACCAATCAGAGCAACACATTCACAGCATACAGAACATCCCATAGAACCTCCTCTTTTCTGTCTAATCAAAAAGGAAGGGTTTAACTTTAACATAGTAAAATTACATATAACAAAACAGTTATCAAGCAAGAATTACAGTTATAATATCTAGTCTATTTGTATTTGGCAAAATTAAAAAAATATTCTATCTATCCTATATTTGTGAGTCTAAAGTTCTATATCTAATTTATCTTTTATAATAACCAAGGAAAATTATAACTATCTAGTTTTCAACTACATCAAAGGTCTCAGAAGGATACAATATTACCTAAGTAAACAGGGAGGGCATTGTAAGCAACTTCCAAAAATCTAGAATGACAGAGAAAGCTGACTACCTGGACAGTCACCCAAAGTTCATCTGCAGTGTTGGGCCATCCATCTTCATCCTACAAGCCTAGAGTCTCTCATTCACTTTTCTCTGTGTCCTGTAGAATGTCTGGCAGGTGGATCCCTATGAATTTGAGGTCAGCCTGCATAGTAGGTTCCAGGCTGGCTAAGGCTATATAGTGAGATTCTGTCTCACTGCACAAAGAAACAAAAAAGGTGATATAGCTAATGAAAAATGGGCCTGTGGTTGTATGTACATAATGAGAGTAAAAGAGCATTAGCAGACAGGAGACATACCCATCTCCCTGGTTTATCCCTTATAAACCTCACATTTCTTGTCTTTACAAGGATAAGATAAGTATGTAGGTAGGAAAAATAGTACCTTCCATCAAGGTGCTTAGACTAAGTGACTGTTGAGTCCAACACCTATGTCCCCTCACCCCTCTACCCCACTCCTAGGCTCAGGGAATATCACTGAAGAAGACTAGAAAGAATGTGAGAGCTGGAGGATGGGAAGGAGAGCTGTGAAACACTGTCTCCTGTACATGGCATGACCATTGTACTTGTGAACTCAAAGCAGCTGTGCTGTCTGCCTGAGACTTGCACAAGACCAAGTCTGTCAACATCCCAGCATGGCTGGTGGAAGGACTGGTGGGACCACATCCCTCGCAGAGGAAGTAGTGCTAGTAGCTAATGGCTACTGGAAGGAGTCACCTTTCTTCTGTGGTGTCACCATTGGTAACTTGCTCCTGACTATGCATGTGCCCGCAGCACTAGTTAAACTCTGTGGGCTATAAAAAATAAAGACATGAAAGTACAAGGGCAAAGTGATGTTTATTACTTAAATAATTCTAATATTACAGAATAAAGTACACATCAAAAATCACTCAGCCTATCAGTAGTAAGTACTGCTTGATGTGCTGGTGGATTTTCTTCTGAAAACCTGTCTTTGCCAATATGTTCATATATTTATACACACACACACATATGTATATATATATATATATATATATATATATATATATATATATATTACATGTATTCACATAAATACATTGACCCTATTTAAAACTCTGTAACCTACTGGCTAAAGGTTTAATTTGCTGTTATTGAATCTGTATTTCATAGCATCCTACAAGCTGGGATCAAGGTGCCTCACAGTGACTGTCTCCTCAGTCAGCTGTCTCCTGATCATCTTAGGCAGCTCTCTCTTACTCATGGATATTCTTTTTCCTTCCCTCCTATTTTCCCTCTCTCCTTTCTTCTTTCCCTCTATCCATATTCCCCTCCCTCCCTCCCTCCTTCCCTCCCTCCCTCTATCTTCAGAAAGCCTATTTCACACTCTGCCATGTCTTCTCAAACTCTGGCAGCAAAATGGGCTTGTCTGTCAAATGAAGTATTCATTTCCTGCTTCCAGAGGAGCTGATGTTTTCTTCATCTTCCTTGTGGTCAAACCTATTAGATCACTTATCTTGTTCAGACACATTCTTTTCTCTTTCCTTCCTAACAGGACAAGAGTCTCCCTGCCTCCTCTTTTGTGGTAAATTCCCCGAAGCTTGCCACGAGAGTGTGGCCTCAACTCTGCTGTTTGGCCATACAGATTGTTTTCTACCTTGTGCCTGTTATTTTGGTCGTCTAGAATCATCTTCCTCCCCTTTTCTCAGGGTTGTATGCTTTGCCCTAGATTCTCATCCAGATATCTTCCTTTTACTCTGACAATCTCACTTTCCACCTTGATGGATATTCCACCGCAGTACTTATATTTCTTTAAAAACATTACTGTTTTTAAATGTTTATTACTGTGGTGATATAGTTCCCATAGACACATGTGTTTGAGTGCTTGGCCCATAGGGAGTGGTGCCATTGGGAGATGTGGTTTTGTTGGAGTAGGTGTTGCCTTGTTGGAGGAAGTATGTCACTATGGAGGTGAGCTTTAAGGTCTCCTATGCTTAAGGTGCACCCAGTGTAGTACAGAGTTGTTTATTTTGCCTGTGAATCAAAATGTAGAACTCTAAGCTCCTTCTCCAGCACCATGTCTGCATGCATGCAGCCATGCTTCCCACAATGACAATAATGGACTAAAAGTCTGAAACTGTAAGCCAGCACCAATTAAATGTTTTCCTTTATAAGCATTGCTATGGTGTCTCTTCACAGCAATAGAAACCCTAAGACAATTACATTTATTTGTTTGTGTGTGTATCTGTATGCATGCAGGCATGTGTGTGGGTATGTATCTGCCACTGGTCAAAGGAAAAACACTTGTATTTCTTTGATAGCACTGATTGGCAGGAATCACAAGGCTCTAGGCTTGTTCCTCTCTTTATAATCTATTCTTTCATAAACTCACAAACATCTTGACAGAAGAAACTCTTAAAATCACTAATGAATATTCAAGGCCTCACAGAGTAGTAATCATTACCATTTATGGAATGAATGAATGAATGAATGATGAATGAATGAATGAACAAATTGACAAATAGCATGGGTGATCATCTCCATTGGAGAAAAGTTGACCAGGTGTTTTATCTGGGTAATCTTTGTGAACCTTTTTAGATTCAGCTTTTTTGAATTGGCCTTAGGACTTCTTAATTGTAATTCAGGTAGTCTGAAACAGTGTGCCGCCTTCTCATTCAACTGAATCATGAAAAGATAAGTCAATAGGTTTCACAAAATATTTCTTTCTATTATTGATGATGGTAAGAAATGAATATAGAAAGAGTTTCTATGAAATGGCCTTTATTTGATATATATTATAATGTTGAAAAACCATGTCACAAAGCTCTGCTGGGATCCATTCACGGATTAACTTAGAGATTCAAAAAAATTGAATATAGCAATGCAATTTCTGCCAAATTGGTAAAGAAAAATGAAAAACACTTAATATTTATCTGCAAAATATTGGAATAAGCCCAGGCACATGATTCAACTGCTGAGTAGGTAAGGAATGCATATCTTTGTAACTCAGTGGTTTAGAACCTTTCTAATACTGCAACCCTTTAATACAGCTCTTCATGATGTGGTGACTCCAACCATACAATTATTTTGTTGCTACTTCATAACTGTAATTTTGCTATTGTTATGAATCATAATGTTAATATCCAATATGTAACCCCTGTGGGGTCATGGCCCACAGGTTGAGAACCATGACTGTAAATTATACTGCAGTAGTTGAGAAGAATATAGTACTGTTCCTATCTGTTATTCATCTATCATTTAATTGAATACTTACCAAACAAGCAAATTATTAGAATTCAAAATTCTAAATGATGGTTTTCTCATTTTTATTAGTTCTTTGGGAATTTTGTACAGTGAATTTTTATCATATTCATTTTCTCCCCCAACTCCTCCCAGATTCATCCTCACTTCTCAGCTCAACTTTGTGTATTTTTTAAACCCATCAAGTGTAATTGGTGCTGCCCATGTACTCTCAGATGTGTGGCCTTACACTGGAGCACAGTCCACACACTAAAGAAAACTGGCTTTCCCTCTCCCAACAGCTACCAGTAGTCAATAGCTTTTTAGCTACAGGTAGGACGTTATACCTGTCGCTGGCATCTGTGCTGGGATTTTGTCTGGATTGAACTTGTACAGGTCTTGGCATGCTGTCCCAACTGCTGTGATTTCACATGTGCAACGGCCCTGCAGTATCCAGAAAGCACTGTTTCCTGGTAGTTATCTACTGCTTTTAGCTCTCACAGTCTTTCTGTTCCTCTTCCACAATGACCTCTGAACCATGAACGGAGGTGGTGATACAGATTACCTGTTTAGAAATAACTAATTCACAGTCTCTTATTCTCTTCACCTTGGCCATTTGT